>NC_140589.1:1808394612-1808407112 GCF_964204655.1 Triturus cristatus
GGTT
This sequence comes from Triturus cristatus, assembly GCF_964204655.1. Taxonomy (NCBI): domain Eukaryota; kingdom Metazoa; phylum Chordata; class Amphibia; order Caudata; family Salamandridae; genus Triturus; species Triturus cristatus. Next base: position 1,808,394,617 of record NC_140589.1, read on the forward strand.
GGCTGTAGAGTGTGGGTTGGTTGGTTGGTTGGTTGGTTGGCTGGCTGTGAGTGTGGTTGGTTGGTTGGCTGTGGAGTGTGGGTTGGTTGGTTGGCTGTGGAGTGGGTTGGTTGGTTGGCTGGGAGTGTGGGTGGGGTTGGTTGGTTGGTTGGCTGTGGAGTGTGGTTGGTTGGTTGGCTGTGGAGTGTGGGTTGGTTGGTTGGCTGTGGAGTGTGGGTTGGTGTGGTTGGTTGGTTGGTTGGCTGTGGAGTGTGGGTTGGTTGGTTGGTTGGCTGTGGAGTGTGGGTTGGTTGGTTGGCTGTGGAGTGTGGGTTGGTTGGTTGGCTGTGGAGTGTGGGTTGGTTGGTTGGCTGGCTGTGGAGTGTGGGTTGGTTGGTTGGTTGGCTGTGGAGTGTGGGTTGGTTGGTTGGCTGTGGAGTGTGGGTTGGTTGGTTGGCTGTGGAGGTGTGGGTTGGTTGGTTGGCTGTGGAGTGTGGGTTGGTTGGTTGGCTGTGGAGTGTGGGTGTGGTTGGTTGGTTGCTGGCTGTGGAGTGTGGGTTGGTTGGTTGGCTGTGGAGTGTGGGTTGGTTGGTTGGCTGTGGAGTGTGGGTGGTTGTTTGGCTGTGAGTTGGTTGGTTGGTTGGCTGTGGAGTGTGGGTTGGTTGGTTGGTTGGCTGTGGAGTGGGTGGGTTGGTTGGTTGGTTGGCTGTGGAGTGTGTGGTTGGTTGGTTGGCTGTGGAGTGTGGGTTGGTTGGTTGGCTGTGGAGTGTGGGTTGGTTGGTTGGCTGTGGAGTGTGGGTTGGTTGGTTGGCTGTGGAGTGTGGGTTGGTTGGTTGGCTGTGGAGTGTGGGTTGGTTGGTTGGCTGTGGAGTGTGGGTTGGTTGGGTTGGTGGTGGAGTGTGGTGGGGTGTTGGTTGGTTGGTTGGCTGTGGAGTGTGGGTTGGTTGGTTGGCTGTGGAGTGTGGGTTGGTTGTTGGCTGTGGAGTGTGGGTGGGTTGGTTGGTTGGCTGTGGAGTGTGGGTTGGTTGGTTGGTTGGCTGTGGAGTGTGGGTTGGTTGGTTGGTTGGTTGGGCTGTGGAGTGTGGGGTTGGTTTGGCTGTGGAGTGTGGGTTGGTTGGTTGGTTGGCTGTGGAGTGTGGGGTTGGCTGTGGAGTGTGGGTGGTTGGTTGGCTGTGGAGTGTGGGTGGTGGGTTGGTTGGTTGTGGAGTGTGGGTTGGTTGGGTGGGTTGGTTGGTTGTGGAGTGTGGGTGGGTGGGTTGGTTGGTTGGCTGTGGAGTGTGGGGTTGGTTGGTTGTTGGTTGGAGTGTGGGTTGGTTGGTTGGCTGTGGAGTGTGGGTGGTTGGTTGGTTGGCTGTGGAGTGTGGGTTGGTTGGTTGGTTGGCTGTGGAGTGTGGGTGGGTTGGTTGGCTGTGGAGTGTGGGTGGGTTGGTTGGTTGGCTGTGGAGTGTGGGTTGGCTGGCTGGGCTGTGGAGTGTGGGTGGGTTGGTTGGTTGGTTGGCTGGTTGGCTGGCTGGCTGTGGAGTGTGGGTTGGTTGGCTGGCTGTGGAGTGTGGGTGGTTGGCTGGCTGTGGAGTGTGGGTTGGTTGGTTGGTTGGTTGGTTGGTTGGCTGGCTGTGGAGTGTGGGTGGGTTGGTTGGGGTGGGGTGTGGTTGGTTGGTTGGCTGGCTGTGGAGTGTGGGTGGGTTGTGGTTGGTTGGTTGGCTGGCTGTGGAGTGTGGGTTGGTTGGTTGGCTTGCTGTGGAGTGTGGGTTGGTTGGTTGGTTGGCTGGCTGTGGAGTGTGGGTTGGTTGGTTGGTTGGTTGGCTGGCTGTGGAGTGTGGGTTGGTTGGTTGGCTGGCTGTGGAGTGTGGGTTGGTTGGCTGGCTGTGGAGTGTGGGTTGGTTGGCTGGCTGTGGAGGGGTTGGTTGGTTGGCTGGCTGGCTGGCTGGCTGTGGAGGGTTGGTTGGTTGGTTGGCTGGCTGTGGAGTGTGGGTTGGTTGGTTGGCTGGCTGTGGAGTGTGGGTTGGTTGGTTGGCTGGCTGTGGAGTGTGGGTTGGTTGGTTGGCTGGCTGTGGAGTGTGGGTGGGTTGGCTGGCTGTGGAGTGTGGGTTGGTTGGCTGGCTGTGGAGTGGGTTGGTTGGTTGGTTGGCTGGCTGTGGAGTGTGGGTTGGTTGGTTGGCTGTGGAGTGTGGGTGGGTGGGTGGGTGGGTTGGTTGGCTGGCTGTGGAGTGTGGGTGGGTTGGTTGGTTGGCTGTGGAGTGTGGGTTGGTTGGCTGGCTGTGGAGTGTGGGTTGGTTGGCTGGCTGTGGAGTGTGGGCTGGTTGGCTGGCTGGCTGGCTGGCTGGCTGGCTGGCTGGCTGGCTGTGGAGTGTGGGTGGGTTGGTTGGTTGGTTGGCTGGCTGGCTGTGGAGTGTGGGTGGGCTGGCTGGCTGTGGAGTGTGGGTGGGCTGGCTGGCTGTGGATGTGTGGGTGGGCTGGCTGGCTGTGGAGTGTGGGCTGGCTGGCTGTGGAGTGTGGTGGGCTGTGCTGGCTGTGGAGTGTGGGCTGGCTGGCTGTGGAGTGTGGGCTGGCTGGCTGGCTGTGGAGTGTGGGCTGGCTGGCTGGCTGTGGAGTGTGGGCTGGCTGGCTGTGGAGTGTGGGCTGGCTGGCTGGCTGTGGAGTGTGGGCTGGGCTGGCTGGCTGTGGAGTGTGGGCTGGCTGGCTGGCTGTGGAGTGTGGGCTGGCTGGCTGGCTGTGGAGTGTGGGCTGGCTGGCTGGCTGTGGAGTGTGGGCTGGCTGGCTGGCTGTGGAGTGTGGGCTGGCTGGCTGGCTGTGGAGTGTGGGCTGGCTGGCTGGCTGTGGAGTGTGGGCTGGCTGGCTGGCTGTGGAGTGTGGGCTGGCTGGCTGGCTGTGGAGTGTGGGCTGGCTGGCTGGCTGTGGAGTGTGGGCTGGCTGGCTGGCTGTGGAGTGTGGGCTGGCTGGCTGGCTGGCTGTGGAGTGTGGGCTGGTGTGGAGTGTGGCTGGCTGGGCTGGCTGTGGAGTGTGGGTGGCTGCTGGCTGTGGAGTGTGGGCTGGCTGGCTGGCTGGCTGTGGAGTGTGGGCTGGCTGGCTGGCTGTGGAGTGTGGGCTGGCTGGCTGGCTGTGGAGTGTGGGCTGGCTGGCTGGCTGTGGAGTGTGGGTTGGCTGGCTGGCTGTGGAGTGTGGGTTGGCTGGCTGGCTGGCTGGCTGGCTGGCTGGCTGGCTGGCTGTGGAGTGTGGGTTGGCTGGCTGGCTGGCTGTGGAGTGTGGGTTGGCTGGCTGGCTGTGGAGTGTGGGTTGGCTGGCTGGCTGTGGAGTGTGGGTTGGCTGGCTGGCTGTGGAGTGTGGGTTGGCTGGCTGTGGAGTGTGGGTTGGCTGGCTGTGGAGTGTGGGTTGGCTGGCTGTGGAGTGTGGGTTGGCTGGCTGTGGAGTGTGGGTTGGCTGGCTGTGGAGTGTGGGTTGGCTGGCTGTGGAGTGTGGGTTGGCTGGCTGTGGAGTGTGGGTTGGCTGGCTGTGGAGTGTGGGTTGGCTGGCTGTGGAGTGTGGGTTGGCTGGCTGTGGAGTGTGGGTTGGCTGGCTGTGGAGTGTGGGTTGGCTGGCTGTGGAGTGTGGGTTGGCTGGCTGTGGAGTGTGGGTTGGCTGGCTGGCTGTGGAGTGTGGGTTGGCTGGCTGTGGAGTGTGGGTTGGCTGGCTGTGGAGTGTGGGTTGGCTGGCTGGCTGGCTGTGGAGTGTGGAGTGTGGAGTGTGGGTGGGTGGGTTGGCTGGCTGGCTGGCTGGCTGTGGAGTGTGGAGTGTGGGTGGGTGGGTTGGCTGGCTGGCTGTGGAGTGTGGGTGGGTTGGCTGGCTGGCTGTGGAGTGTGGGTGGGTTGGCTGGCTGGCTGTGGAGTGTGGGTGGGTGGGTTGGTTGGTTGGCTGGCTGGCTGTGGAGTGTGGGTGGGTTGGTTGGCTGGCTGGCTGTGGAGTGTGGGTGGGTGGGTTGGCTGGCTGGCTGTGGAGTGTGGGTGGGTGGGTTGGCTGGCTGGCTGTGGAGTGTGGGTGGGTGGGTTGGCTGGCTGGCTGTGGAGTGTGGGTGGGTGGGTTGGCTGGCTGGCTGTGGAGTGTGGGTGGGTGGGTTGGCTGGCTGGCTGTGGAGTGTGGGTGGGTGGGTTGGCTGGCTGGCTGTGGAGTGTGGGTGGGTGGGTTGGCTGGCTGGCTGTGGAGTGTGGGTGGGTGGGTGGGTGGGTTGGCTGGCTGGCTGGCTGTGGAGTGTGGGTGGGTGGGTTGGCTGGCTGGCTGTGGAGTGTGGGTGGGTTGGCTGGCTGTGGAGTGTGGGTGGGTTGGCTGGCTGTGGAGTGTGGGTTGGCTGGCTGGCTGTGGAGTGTGGGTTGGTTGGCTGGCTGGCTGTGGAGTGTGGAGTGTGGAGTGTGGAGTGTGGAGTGTGGAGTGTGGAGTGTGGAGTGTGGAGTGTGGAGTGTGGAGTGTGGAGTGTGGAGTGTGGAGTGTGGAGTGTGGAGTGTGGAGTGTGGAGTGTGGAGTGTGGAGTGTGGAGTGTGGAGTGTGGAGTGTGGAGTGTGGAGTGTGGAGTGTGGAGTGTGGAGTGTGGAGTGTGGAGTGTGGGTGGGTGGGCTGGCTGTGGAGTGTGGGTGGGTGGGTGGGTGGGCTGGCTGTGGAGTGTGGGTGGGTGGCTGGCTGGCTGGCTGTGGAGTGTGGGTGGGTGGGTGGGTTGGCTGGCTGGCTGTGGAGTGTGGGTGGGTGGGTGGGTTGGCTGGCTGGCTGTGGAGTGTGGGTGGGTGGGTGGGTTGGCTGGCTGGCTGTGGAGTGTGGGTGGGTGGGTGGGTTGGCTGGCTGGCTGTGGAGTGTGGGTGGGTGGGTGGGTTGGCTGGCTGGCTGTGGAGTGTGGGTGGGTGGGTGGGTTGGCTGGCTGGCTGTGGAGTGTGGGTGGGTGGGTTGGCTGGCTGGCTGTGGAGTGTGGGTGGGTGGGTTGGCTGGCTGGCTGTGGAGTGTGGGTGGGTGGGTTGGCTGGCTGGCTGTGGAGTGTGGGTGGGTGGGTTGGCTGGCTGGCTGTGGAGTGTGGGTGGGTGGGTTGGCTGGCTGGCTGTGGAGTGTGGGTGGGTTGGCTGGCTGTGGAGTGTGGGTGGGTTGGCTGGCTGTGGAGTGTGGGTGGGTTGGCTGGCTGTGGAGTGTGGGTGGGTTGGCTGGCTGTGGAGTGTGGGTGGGTTGGCTGTGGAGTGTGGGTTGGCTGGCTGGCTGGCTGGCTGGCTGTGGAGTGTGGGTGGGTTGGCTGGCTGTGGAGTGTGGGTGGGTTGGCTGGCTGTGGAGTGTGGGTGGGTTGGCTGGCTGTGGAGTGTGGGTGGGTTGGCTGGCTGTGGAGTGTGGGTGGGCTGGCTGGCTGTGGAGTGTGGGTTGGCTGGCTGTGGAGTGTGGGTTGGCTGGCTGGCTGGCTGGCTGTGGAGTGTGGGTTGGCTGGCTGGCTGTGGAGTGTGGGTTGGCTGGCTGGCTGTGGAGTGTGGGTGGGTTGGCTGGCTGTGGAGTGTGGGTTGGCTGGCTGTGGAGTGTGGGTTGGCTGGCTGTGGAGTGTGGGTTGGCTGGCTGTGGAGTGTGGGTTGGCTGGCTGTGGAGTGTGGGTTGGCTGGCTGGCTGTGGAGTGTGGAGTGTGGAGTGTGGGTGGGTTGGCTGGCTGGCTGTGGAGTGTGGGTTGGCTGGTTGGCTGGTTGGCTGGCTGGTTGGCTGGTTGGCTGGTTGGCTGGTTGGCTGGTTGGCTGGTTGGCTGGTTGGCTGGTTGGCTGTGGATTGTGGGTGGGTTGGCTGGCTGGCTGTGGAGTGTGGGTTGGTTGGCTGGCTGTGGAGTGTGGGTTGGTTGGCTGGCTGTGGAGTGTGGGTTGGTTGGTTGGTTGGCTGGCTGTGGAGTGTGGGTGGGTTGGTTGGCTGGCTGTGGAGTGTGGGTTGGTTGGTTGGTTGGCTGGCTGTGGAGTGTGGGTGGGTTGGTTGGCTGGCTGTGGAGTGTGGGTGGGTTGGTTGGCTGGCTGGCTGGCTGGCTGGCTGGCTGGCTGGCTGGCTGGCTGGCTGGCTGGCTGGCTGGCTGGCTGGCTGGTTGGTTGGTTGGTTGGTTGGCTGGCTGTGGAGTGTGGGTTGGCTGGCTGGCTGGCTGGCTGTGGAGTGTGGGTTGGTTGGCTGGCTGTGGAGTGTGGGTGGGTTGGTTGGCTGGCTGGCTGTGGAGTGTGGGTGGGTGGGTTGGCTGGCTGGCTGTGGAGTGTGGGTGGGTTGGCTGGCTGGCTGGCTGGCTGGCTGGCTGTGGAGTGTGGGTTGGCTGGCTGGCTGGCTGGCTGGCTGGCTGTGGAGTGTGGGTTGGTTGGCTGGCTGTGGAGTGTGGGTTGGTTGGCTGGCTGTGGAGTGTGGGTTGGTTGGCTGGCTGTGGAGTGTGGAGTGTTGGTTGGTTGGTTGGTTGGCTGGCTGTGGAGTGTGGGTTGGCTGGCTGTGGAGTGTGGGTGGGTTGGCTGGCTGTGGAGTGTGGGTGGGTTGGCTGGCTGGCTGTGGAGTGGGTGGGTGGGTGGGTGGGTGGGTTGGTTGGCTGGCTGGCTGGCTGTGGAGTGTGGGTTGGCTGGCTGTGGAGTGTGGGTTGGCTGGCTGTGGAGTGTGGGTTGGCTGGCTGGCTGTGGAGTGTGGGTTGGCTGGCTGGCTGTGGAGTGTGGGTTGGCTGGCTGGCTGTGGAGTGTGGGTTGGCTGGCTGGCTGTGGAGTGTGGGTTGGCTGGCTGGCTGTGGAGTGTGGGTTGGCTGGCTGGCTGTGGAGTGTGGGTTGGCTGGCTGTGGAGTGTGGGTTGGCTGGCTGGCTGTGGAGTGTGGGTGGGTTGGCTGGCTGGCTGGCTGTGGAGTGTGGGTGGGTGGGTGGGTTGGCTGGCTGGCTGTGGAGTGTGGGTGGGTTGGCTGGCTGGCTGGCTGTGGAGTGTGGGTGGGTTGGTTGGCTGGCTGGCTGGCTGTGGAGTGTGGGTTGGCTGGCTGTGGAGTGTGGGTGGGTTGGTTGGCTGTGGAGTGTGGGTTGGCTGGCTGGCTGTGGAGTGTGGGTTGGTTGGTTGGCTGGCTGGCTGTGGAGTGTGGGTTGGTTGGCTGGCTGGCTGTGGAGTGTTGGCTGGCTGGCTGGCTGGCTGGCTGTGGAGTGTGGGTGGGTGGGTTGGTTGGTTGGTTGGTTGGTTGGTTGGTTGGTTGGCTGGTTGGTTGGTTGGCTGGCTGCCTGTGGAGTGTGGGTTGGTTGGTTGGTTGGTTGGTTGGTTGGTTGGTTGGTTGGTTGGCTGGCTGGCTGGCTGGCTGGCTGGCTGGCTGTGGAGTGTGGGTTGGCTGGCTGGCTGGCTGTGGAGTGTGGGCTGGCTGGCTGGCTGTGGAGTGTGGGCTGGCTGGCTGGCTGTGGAGTGTGGGTTGGTTGGTTGGCTGGCTGTGGAGTGTGGGTTGGTTGGTTGGCTGGCTGTGGAGTGTGGGTGGGTTGGTTGGCTGGCTGTGGAGTGTGGGTTGGCTGGCTGGCTGTGGAGTGTGGGTTGGTTGGCTGGCTGGCTGTGGAGTGTGGGTTGGCTGGCTGGCTGTGGAGTGTGGGTGGGTTGGCTGGCTGGCTGGCTGGCTGTGGAGTGTGGGTGGGTTGGCTGGCTGGCTGTGGAGTGTGGGTGGGTTGGCTGGCTGGCTGTGGAGTGTGGCTGGGTGGGTTGGCTGGCTGGCTGTGGAGTGTGGGTGGGTGGGTTGGCTGGCTGGCTGTGGAGTGTGGGTGGGTGGGTTGGCTGGCTGGCTGTGGAGTGTGGGTGGGTGGGTTGGCTGGCTGGCTGTGGAGTGTGGGTGGGTTGGCTGGCTGGCTGTGGAGTGTGGGTGGGTGGGTTGGCTGGCTGGCTGGCTGGCTGTGGAGTGTGGGTGGGTTGGCTGGCTGTGGAGTGTGGGTGGGTTGGCTGGCTGGCTGTGGAGTGTGGGTGGGTTGGCTGGCTGGCTGTGGAGTGTGGGTTGGCTGGCTGGCTGGCTGGCTGGCTGGCTGGCTGGCTGTGGAGTGTGGGTTGGCTGGCTGGCTGTGGAGTGTGGGTTGGCTGGCTGGCTGTGGAGTGTGGGTTGGCTGGCTGGCTGGCTGTGGAGTGTGGGTTGGCTGGCTGGCTGTGGAGTGTGGGTTGGCTGGCTGGCTGGCTGTGGAGTGTGGGTTGGCTGGCTGGCTGGCTGGCTGGCTGGCTGTGGAGTGTGGGTTGGCTGGCTGGCTGTGGAGTGTGGGTGGGTTGGCTGGCTGGCTGGCTGTGGAGTGTGGGTGGGTTGGCTGGCTGGCTGGCTGTGGAGTGTGGGTGGGTTGGCTGGCTGGCTGTGGAGGGTGGGTGGGTTGGCTGGCTGGCTGGCTGTGGAGTGTGGGTGGGTGGGTGGGTTGGCTGGCTGGCTGGCTGTGGAGTGTGGGTTGGCTGGCTGGCTGTGGAGTGTGGGTTGGCTGGCTGGCTGTGGAGTGTGGGTTGGCTGGCTGGCTGTGGAGTGTGGGTTGGCTGGCTGGCTGTGGAGTGTGGGTTGGCTGGCTGGCTGTGGAGTGTGGGTTGGCTGGCTGGCTGGCTGTGGAGTGTGGGTGGGTTGGCTGGCTGGCTGTGGAGTGTGGGTGGGTTGGCTGGCTGGCTGTGGAGTGTGGGTGGGTTGGCTGGCTGGCTGTGGAGTGTGGGTGGGTGGGTGGGTTGGCTGGCTGGCTGGCTGTGGAGTGTGGGTGGGTGGGTGGGTTGGCTGGCTGGCTGTGGAGGGTGGGTGGGTTGGCTGGCTGGCTGTGGAGTGTGGGTGGGTGGGTTGGCTGGCTGGCTGGCTGTGGAGGGAGGGTGGGTGGGTGGGTTGGCTGGGTGGGTGGGTGGGTTGGCTGGCTGGCTGTGGAGTGTGGGTGGGTGGGTTGGCTGGCTGGCTGTGGAGGGTGGGTGGGTGGGTGGGTTGGCTGGCTGGCTGTGGAGGGTGGGTGGGTGGGTTGGCTGGCTGGCTGTGGAGGGTGGGTGGGTGGGTGGGCTGGCTGGCTGTGGAGTGTGGGTGGGTGGGTGGGTTGGCTGGCTGGCTGGCTGGAGTGTGGGTGGGTAGGTGGGTGGGTTGGCTGGCTGTGGAGTGTGGGTGGGTTGGTTGGCTGGCTGGCTGTGGATTGAGGGTTGGCTGGCTGGCTGGCTGTGGAGTGTGGGTTGGCTGGCTGGCTGTGGAGTGTGGGTTGGCTGGCTGGCTGTGGAGTGTGGGCTGGCTGGCTGGCTGTGGAGTGTGGGTTGGCTGGCTGGCTGTGGAGTGTGGGTGGGTTGGCTGGCTGGCTGTGGAGTGTGGGTGGGTGGGTGGGTTGGCTGGCTGGCTGTGGAGTGTGGGTGGGTGGGTTGGCTGGCTGGCTGTGGAGTGTGGGTGGGTGGGTTGGCTGTGGAGTGTGGGTGGGTGGGTTGGCTGTGGAGTGTGGGTTGGCTGGCTGGCTGTGGAGTGTGGGTGGGTGGGTGGGTTGGCTGGCTGGCTGTGGAGTGTGGGCTGGCTGGCTGGCTGTGGAGTGTGGGCTGGCTGGCTGGCTGTGGAGTGTGGGCTGGCTGGCTGGCTGGCTGGCTGTGGAGTGTGGGCTGGCTGGCTGGCTGGCTGTGGAGTGTGGGTTGGCTGGCTGGCTGTGGAGTGTGGGTTGGCTGGCTGTGGAGTGTGGGTGGGTTGGCTGGCTGTGGAGTGTGGGTGGGTTGGCTGGCTGGCTGTGGAGTGTGGGTGGGTGGGTTGGCTGGCTGGCTGTGGAGTGTGGGTTGGTTGGTTGGTTGGCTGGCTGGCTGTGGAGTGTGGGTGGGTTGGTTGGTTGGCTGGCTGGCTGTGGAGTGTGGGTGGGTTGGTTGGTTGGCTGGCTGTGGAGTGTGGGTGGGTGGGTTGGTTGGCTGGCTGTGGAGTGTGGGCTGGTTGGCTGGCTGGCTGGCTGGCTGGCTGGCTGGCTGGCTGGTTGGCTGTGGAGTGTGGGTGGGTGGGTTGGTTGGCTGGCTGTGGAGTGTGGGTGGGTTGGTTGGTTGGCTGGCTGTGGAGTGTGGGTGGGTTGGTTGGTTGGTTGGCTGGCTGTGGAGTGTGGGTGGGTTGGTTGGTTGGCTGGCTGTGGAGTGTGGGTGGGTTGGCTGGCTGTGGAGTGTGGGTGGGTGGGTTGGTTGGCTGTGGAGTGTGGGTGGGTGGGTTGGTTGGCTGTGGAGTGTGGGTGGGTTGGCTGGCTGGCTGTGGAGTGTGGGTGGGTGGGTTGGTTGGCTGGCTGGCTGTGGAGTGTGGGTGGGTTGGTTGGTTGGCTGGCTGGCTGTGGAGTGTGGGTGGGTGGGTTGGTTGGTTGGCTGGCTGTGGAGTGTGGGTGGGTGGGTTGGTTGGCTGTGGAGTGTGGGTGGGTGGCTGGCTGTGGAGTGTGGGTTGGTTGGCTGGCTGTGGAGTGTGGGTTGGTTGGTTGGCTGGCTGTGGAGTGTGGGTGGGTTGGTTGGCTGGCTGGCTGGCTGGCTGTGGAGTGTGGGTTGGTTGGTTGGTTGGTTGGCTGGCTGTGGAGTGTGGGTTGGTTGGTTGGCTGTGGAGTGTGGGTTGGTTGGTTGGCTGGCTGTGGAGTGTGGGTTGGTTGGTTGGTTGGCTGGCTGTGGAGTGTGGGTTGGTTGGTTGGCTGTGGAGTGTGGGTGGGTGGGTGGGTGGGTTGGTTGGCTGGCTGTGGAGTGTGGGTGGGTGGGTTGGTTGGTTGGCTGTGGAGTGTGGGTTGGTTGGCTGGCTGTGGAGTGTGGGTTGGTTGGCTGGCTGTGGAGTGTGGGCTGGTTGGCTGGCTGGCTGGCTGGCTGGCTGGCTGGCTGGCTGGCTGTGGAGTGTGGGTGGGTGGGTTGGTTGGCTGGCTGTGGAGTGTGGGTGGGTGGGTTGGTTGGCTGGCTGTGGAGTGTGGGTGGGTTGGTTGGTTGGCTGGCTGTGGAGTGTGGGTGGGTTGGTTGGCTGGCTGGCTGTGGAGTGTGGGTGGGTGGGTGGGTTGGTTGGCTGGCTGTGGAGTGTGGGTTGGTTGGTTGGTTGGTTGGCTGGCTGGCTGTGGAGTGTGGGTTGGTTGGTTGGTTGGTTGGCTGGCTGTGGAGTGTGGGTGGGTTGGCTGGCTGGCTGTGGAGTGTGGGTGGGTTGGTTGGCTGGCTGGCTGTGGAGTGTGGGTGGGTTGGTTGGTTGGCTGGCTGGCTGTGGAGTGTGGGTGGGTTGGTTGGTTGGCTGGCTGGCTGTGGAGTGTGGGTGGGTTGGTTGGCTGGCTGGCTGTGGAGTGTGGGTGGGTTGGTTGGCTGGCTGGCTGTGGAGTGTGGGTGGGTTGGTTGGCTGGCTGGCTGTGGAGTGTGTGTGGGTGGGTTGGCTGGCTGGCTGGCTGTGGAGTGTGGGTGGGTTGGCTGGCTGGCTGTGGAGTGTGGGTGGGTGGGTTGGTTGGCTGGCTGGCTGGCTGGCTGTGGAGTGTGGGTGGGTTGGTTGGCTGGCTGGCTGGCTGGCTGTGGAGTGTGGGTGGGTGGGTGGGTGGGTTGGTTGGTTGGCTGGCTGTGGAGTGTGGGTGGGTGGGTGGGTTGGTTGGCTGGCTGTGGAGTGTGCGTGGGTTGGTTGGTTGGTTGGTTGGTTGGCTGGCTGTGGAGTGTGCGTGGGTTGGTTGGTTGGCTGTGGAGTGTGGGTGGGTTGGTTGGCTGTGGAGTGTGGGTGGGTTGGTTGGCTGTGGAGTGTGGGTGGGTTGGTTGGCTGTGGAGTGTGGGTGGGTTGGCTGTGGAGTGTGGGTGGGTGGGTTGGTTGGCTGTGGAGTGTGGGTTGGTTGGTTGGCTGTGGAGTGTGGGTTGGTTGGTTGGTTGGTTGGTTGGTTGGTTGGTTGGCTGTGGAGTGTGGGTGGGTTGGTTGGCTGGCTGGCTGTGGAGTGTGGGTTGGTTGGTTGGCTGTGGAGTGTGGGTTGGTTGGTTGGCTGTGGAGTGTGGGTTGGTTGGTTGGTTGGTTGGCTGTGGAGTGTGGGTTGGTTGGTTGGCTGGCTGTGGAGTGTGGGTTGGTTGGTTGGCTGGCTGTGGAGTGTGGGTTGGTTGGTTGGTTGGCTGTGGAGTGTGGGTGGGTTGGTTGGTTGGCTGTGGAGTGTGGGTTGGTTGGTTGGCTGTGGAGTGTGTGTGGGTGGGTTGGTTGGTTGGTTGGTTGGCTGTGGAGTGTGTGTGGGTGGGTTGGTTGGTTGGTTGGTTGGCTGTGGAGTGTGGGTTGGTTGGTTGGCTGTGGAGTGTGGGTGGGTTGGTTGGTTGGCTGTGGAGTGTGGGTGGGTTGGTTGGTTGGCTGTGGAGTGTGGGTGGGTTGGTTGGTTGGCTGTGGAGTGTGGGTGGGTTGGTTGGTTGGCTGTGGAGTGTGGGTGGGTTGGTTGGTTGGCTGTGGAGTGTGGGTGGGTTGGTTGGTTGGTTGGCTGTGGAGTGTGGGTTGGTTGGCTGTGGGTTGGTTGGTTGGTTGGCTGTGGGTTGGTTGGCTGTGGAGTGTGGGTTGGTTGGCTGTGGAGTGTGGGTTGGTTGGCTGTGGAGTGTGGGTTGGTTGGTTGGCTGTGGAGTGTGGGTTGGTTGGTTGGCTGTGGAGTGTGGGTTGGTTGGTTGGCTGTGGAGTGTGGGTTGGTTGGTTGGCTGT
>NC_140589.1:1808412112-1808432112 GCF_964204655.1 Triturus cristatus
TGGCTGGCTGGCTGGCTGGCTGGCTGTGGAGTGTGGGTTGGCTGGCTGGCTGGCTGTGGAGTGTGGGCTGGCTGGCTGGCTGGCTGTGGAGTGTGGGTTGGCTGGCTGGCTGTGGAGTGTGGGTTGGCTGGCTGTGGAGTGTGGGTTGGCTGGCTGGCTGGCTGGCTGGCTGTGGAGTGTGGGTTGGCTGGCTGGCTGTGGAGTGTGGGTTGGCTGGCTGGCTGTGGAGTGTGGGTGGGTGGGTTGGCTGGCTGGCTGTGGAGTGTGGGTGGGTGGGCTGGCTGGCTGGCTGTGGAGTGTGGGTGGGTTGGCTGGCTGGCTGGCTGTGGAGTGTGGGTGGGTGGGTGGGTTGGCTGGCTGGCTGTGGAGTGTGGGTGGGTGGGTTGGCTGGCTGGCTGGCTGTGGAGTGTGGGTGGGTGGGTTGGCTGGCTGGCTGGCTGTGGAGTGTGGGTGGGTTGGCTGGCTGGCTGGCTGTGGAGTGTGGGTGGGTGGGCTGGCTGGCTGTGGAGGGTGGGTGGGTTGGCTGGCTGGCTGTGGAGTGTGGGTGGGTTGGCTGGCTGGCTGTGGAGTGTGGGTTGGCTGGCTGGCTGGCTGGCTGGCTGGCTGGCTGGCTGGCTGGCTGGCTGGCTGGCTGGCTGGCTGTGGAGTGTGGGTTGGCTGGCTGGCTGGCTGTGGAGTGTGGGTTGGCTGGCTGGCTGGCTGTGGAGTGTGGGTTGGCTGGCTGGCTGGCTGTGGAGTGTGGGTTGGCTGGCTGGCTGGCTGTGGAGTGTGGGTTGGCTGGCTGGCTGGCTGTGGAGTGTGGGTGGGTGGGTTGGCTGGCTGGCTGTGGAGTGTGGGTGGGTTGGCTGGCTGGCTGTGGAGTGTGGGTGGGTTGGCTGGCTGGCTGGCTGTGGAGGGTGGGTGGGTTGGCTGGCTGGCTGGCTGGCTGTGGAGTGTGGGTTGGCTGGCTGGCTGGCTGTGGAGTGTGGGCTGGCTGGCTGGCTGGCTGGCTGGCTGGCTGGCTGGCTGGCTGGCTGGCGGGTTGGCTGGCTGGCTGGCTGTGGAGTGTGGGTTGGCTGGCTGGCTGTGGAGTGTGGGTGGGTTGGCTGGCTGGCTGTGGAGTGTGGGTGGGTGGGTTGGCTGGCTGGCTGTGGAGTGTGGGTGGGTTGGCTGGCTGGCTGTGGAGTGTGGGTGGGTTGGCTGGCTGTGGAGTGTGGGTGGGTTGGCTGGCTGGCTGTGGAGTGTGGGTGGGTGGGTTGGCTGGCTGGCTGGCTGTGGAGTGTGGGTGGGTGGGTGGGTTGGCTGGCTGGCTGTGGAGTGTGGGTGGGTGGGTTGGCTGGCTGGCTGTGGAGTGTGGGTGGGTGGGTTGGCTGGCTGGCTGTGGAGGGTGGGTGGGTGGGTGGGTTGGCTGGCTGGGTGGGTGGGTTGGCTGGCTGGCTGGCTGAGGAGTGTGGGTGGGTGGGTTGGCTGGCTGGCTGTGGAGTGTGGGTGGGTGGGTTGTCTGGCTGGCTGTGGAGGGTGGGTGGGTGGGTTGGCTGGCTGGCTGTGGAGTGTGGGTGGGTGGGTGGGTGGGCTGGCTGGCTGTGGAGTGTGGGTGGGTGGGTTGGCTGGCTGGCTGGCTGTGGAGTGTGGGTAGGTGGGTGGGTTGGCTGGCTGTGGAGTGTGGGTGGGTGGGTTGGTTGGTTGGCTGGCTGGCTGTGGATTGAGGGTTGGTTGGCTGGCTGGCTGGCTGTGGAGTGTGGGTTGGCTGGCTGGCTGTGGAGTGTGGGCTGGCTGGCTGGCTGGCTGGCTGGCTGGCTGGCTGGCTGGCTGTGGAGTGTGGGTTGGCTGGCTGGCTGGCTGTGGAGTGTGGGTGGGTTGGCTGGCTGGCTGGCTGGCTGGCTGTGGAGTGTGGGTGGGTGGGTGGGTTGGCTGGCTGGCTGGCTGTGGAGTGTGGGTGGGTGGGTTGGCTGGCTGGCTGTGGAGTGTGGGTGGGTTGGAGTGTGGGTTGGCTGGCTGGCTGTGGAGTGTGGGTTGGCTGGCTGGCTGTGGAGTGTGGGTTGGCTGGCTGGCTGTGGAGTGTGGGTTGGCTGGCTGGCTGTGGAGTGTGGGCTGGCTGGCTGGCTGTGGAGTGTGGGCTGGCTGGCTGTGGAGTGTGGGCTGGCTGGCTGGCTGGCTGTGGAGTGTGGGCTGGCTGGCTGGCTGGCTGTGGAGTGTGGGCTGGCTGGCTGGCTGGCTGTGGAGTGTGGGCTGGCTGGCTGGCTGGCTGTGGAGTGTGGGCTGGCTGGCTGGCTGTGGAGTGTGGGCTGGCTGGCTGGCTGGCTGGCTGGCTGTGGAGTGTGGGCTGGCTGGCTGGCTGGCTGGCTGGCTGTGGAGTGTGGGCTGGCTGGCTGGCTGGCTGTGGAGTGTGGGCTGGCTGGCTGGCTGGCTGGCTGTGGAGTGTGGGTTGGCTGGCTGGCTGTGGAGTGTGGGTTGGCTGGCTGGCTGTGGAGTGTGGGTTGGCTGGCTGTGGAGTGTGGGTGGGTTGGCTGGCTGTGGAGTGTGGGTGGGTTGGCTGGCTGGCTGTGGAGTGTGGGTTGGCTGGCTGTGGAGTGTGGGTTGGTTGGTTGGCTGGCTGGCTGGCTGGCTGGCTGTGGAGTGTGGGTTGGTTGGTTGGTTGGTTGGCTGGCTGTGGAGTGTGGGTGGGTGGGTTGGTTGGTTGGCTGGCTGTGGAGTGTGGGTGGGTTGGTTGGCTGGCTGTGGAGTGTGGGTGGGTTGGTTGGCTGGCTGTGGAGGGTGGGTGGGTGGGTGGGTTGGCTGGCTGTGGAGTGTGGGTGGGTGGGTTGGTTGGCTGTGGAGTGTGGGTGGGCTGGCTGGCTGTGGAGTGTGGGTTGGTTGGTTGGTTGTGGAGTGTGGGTGGGTTGGTTGGTTGGTTGGCTGGCTGTGGAGTGTGGGTTGGTTGGTTGTGGAGTGTGGGTGGGTGGGTGGGTTGGTTGGTTGGTTGGCTGTGGAGTGTGGGTTGGTTGGCTGTGGAGTGTGGGTTGGTTGGCTGTGGAGTGTGGGTTGGTTGGCTGTGGAGTGTGGGTTGGTTGGCTGGCTGTGGAGTGTGGGTGGGTTGGTTGGTTGGTTGGCTGGTTGGCTGGCTGTGGAGTGTGGGTTGGTTGGTTGGCTGGCTGTGGAGTGTGGGTTGGTTGGTTGGCTGGCTGTGGAGTGTGGGTTGGTTGGTTGGCTGGCTGTGGAGTGTGGGTTGGTTGGCTGGCTGTGGAGTGTGGGTTGGTTGGCTGGCTGTGGAGTGTGGGTTAGTTGGCTGGCTGTGGAGTGTGGGTGGGTTGGTTGGTTGGTTGGTTGGCTGGCTGGCTGTGGAGTGTGGGTTGGTTGGTTGGCTGGCTGTGGAGTGTGGGTTGGTTGGTTGGTTGGTTGGTTGGTTGGTTGGCTGGCTGGCTGGCTGGCTGGCTGGCTGGCTGGCTGGCTGGCTGGCTGGCTGGCTGGCTGGCTGTGGAGTGTGTGTGGGTTGGTTGGTTGGTTGGCTGGCTGTGGAGTGTGTGTGGGTTGGTTGGTTGGTTGGCTGGCTGTGGAGTGTGTGTGTGGGTGGGTGGGTTGGTTGGCTGGCTGTGGAGTGTGGGTTGGTTGGCTGGCTGTGGAGTGTGGGTTGGTTGGCTGGCTGTGGAGTGTGGGTGGGTTGGTTGGCTGGCTGTGGAGTGTGGGTGGGTTGGTTGGCTGGCTGTGGAGTGTGGGTGGGTTGGTTGGTTGGCTGGCTGGCTGTGGAGTGTGGGTGGGTTGGTTGGCTGGCTGGCTGTGGAGTGTGGGTGGGTGGGTGGGTTGGTTGGTTGGCTGGCTGTGGAGTGTGGGTGGGTGGGTGGGTTGGTTGGCTGGCTGTGGAGTGTGGGTTGGTTGGTTGGCTGGCTGTGGAGTGTGGGTTGGTTGGTTGGCTGGCTGTGGAGTGTGGGTTGGTTGGTTGGCTGGCTGTGGAGTGTGGGTTGGTTGGTTGGTTGGCTGGCTGTGGAGTGTGGGTTGGTTGGTTGGTTGGCTGGCTGTGGAGTGTGGGTTGGTTGGCTGGCTGGCTGTGGAGTGTGGGTTGGTTGGCTGGCTGGCTGGCTGTGGAGTGTGGGTTGGTTGGTTGGCTGGCTGGCTGTGGAGTGTGGGTGGGTTGGTTGGTTGGTTGGTTGGCTGGCTGGCTGGCTGTGGAGTGTGGGTTGGTTGGCTGGCTGTGGAGTGTGGGTTGGTTGGTTGGTTGGCTGGTTGTGGAGTGTGGGTGGGTTGGTTGGTTGGTTGGCTGGCTGTGGAGTGTGGGTGGGTTGGTTGGCTGGCTGTGGAGTGTGGGTTGGTTGGCTGGCTGTGGAGTGTGGGTTGGTTGGCTGGCTGTGGAGTGTGGGTTGGTTGGCTGGCTGTGGAGTGTGGGTTGGTTGGTTGGTTGGCTGGCTGTGGAGTGTGGGTTGGTTGGTTGGCTGGCTGTGGAGTGTGGGTTGGTTGGTTGGCTGGCTGTGGAGTGTGGGTTGGTTGGCTGGCTGTGGAGTGTGGGTTGGTTGGTTGGCTGGCTGTGGAGTGTGGGTGGGTGGGTTGGTTGGTTGGCTGGCTGTGGAGTGTGGGTGGGTTGGTTGGTTGGTTGGCTGGCTGTGGAGTGTGGGTGGGTTGGTTGGTTGGTTGGTTGGTTGGCTGTGGAGTGTGGGTTGGTTGGTTGGTTGGTTGGCTGTGGAGTGTGGGTGGGTGGGTGGGTGGGTGGGTGGGTGGGTTGGTTGGCTGGCTGGCTGTGGAGTGTGGGTGGGTGGGTGGGTTGGTTGGCTGGCTGGCTGTGGAGTGTGGGTGGGTGGGTGGGTTGGTTGGTTGGCTGGCTGTGGAGTGTGGGTGGGTGGGTTGGTTGGCTGGCTGGCTGTGGAGTGTGGGTGGGTGGGTGGGTGGGTTGGTTGGTTGGTTGGCTGGCTGTGGAGTGTGGGTGGGTGGGTGGGTTGGTTGGTTGGTTGGCTGGCTGGCTGTGGAGTGTGGGTGGGTGGGTTGGTTGGCTGGCTGTGGAGTGTGGGTTGGTTGGCTGGCTGTGGAGTGTGGGTTGGTTGGCTGGCTGTGGAGTGTGGGTTGGTTGGCTGGCTGTGGAGTGTGGGTTGGTTGGCTGGCTGTGGAGTGTGGGTTGGTTGGCTGGCTGGCTGTGGAGTGTGGGTTGGTTGGTTGGTTGGTTGGTTGGTTGGCTGGCTGGCTGTGGAGTGTGGGTTGGTTGGCTGGCTGTGGAGTGTGGGTGGGTGGGTGGGTTGGTTGGCTGGCTGGCTGGCTGGCTGGCTGTGGAGTGTGGGTGGGTTGGTTGGTTGGTTGGTTGGCTGGCTGGCTGGCTGGCTGTGGAGTGTGGGTGGGTTGGCTGGCTGGCTGGCTGTGGAGTGTGGGTTGGCTGGCTGGCTGTGGAGTGTGGGTGGGTGGGTTGGTTGGCTGGCTGTGGAGTGTGGGTGGGTGGGTGGGTTGGTTGGCTGGCTGTGGAGTGTGCGTGGGTTGGTTGGTTGGCTGGCTGGCTGTGGAGTGTGCGTGGGTTGGTTGGCTGTGGAGTGTGGGTGGGTTGGTTGGCTGTGGAGTGTGGGTGGGTTGGTTGGCTGTGAGTGTGGGTTGGCTGGCTGGCTGTGAGTGTGGGTTGGCTGGCTGTGGAGTGTGGGTTGGTTGGCTGGCTGTGGAGTGTGGGTTGGTTGGCTGGCTGTGGAGTGTGGGTTGGTTGGCTGGCTGTGGAGTGTGGGTTGGCTGGCTGTGGAGTGTGGGTTGGTTGGCTGGCTGTGGAGTGTGGGTGGGTTGGTTGGCTGGCTGTGGAGTGTGGGTTGGTTGGCTGTGGAGTGTGGGTTGGTTGGTTGGCTGGCTGTGGAGTGTGGGTTGGTTGGCTGGCTGTGGAGTGTGGGTTGGTTGGCTGGCTGTGGAGTGTGGGTTGGTTGGCTGGCTGTGGAGTGTGGGTTGGTTGGCTGGCTGTGGAGTGTGGGTTGGTTGGCTGGCTGTGGAGTGTGGGTTGGTTGGCTGGCTGTGGAGTGTGGGTTGGTTGGCTGGCTGTGGAGTGTGGGTTGGTTGGCTGGCTGTGGAGTGTGGGTGGGTTGGCTGGTTGGTTGGCTGGCTGGCTGTGGAGTGTGGGTGGGTTGGTTGG
Organism: Triturus cristatus; assembly: GCF_964204655.1. Lineage (NCBI taxonomy): Eukaryota > Metazoa > Chordata > Amphibia > Caudata > Salamandridae > Triturus > Triturus cristatus. Next base: position 1,808,418,147 of record NC_140589.1, read on the forward strand.
TTGGTTGGCTGGCTGGCTGTGGAGTGTGGGTGGGTTGGTTGGTTGGTTGGCTGGCTGGCTGTGGAGTGTGGGTGGGTTGGTTGGTTGGTTGGCTGGCTGTGGAGTGTGCGTGGGTTGGTTGGTTGGTTGGCTGGCTGTGGAGTGTGCGTGGGTTGGTTGGCTGGCTGTGGAGTGTGCGTGGGTTGGTTGGCTGGCTGGCTGTGGAGTGTGCGTGGGTTGGTTGGTTGGCTGGCTGTGGAGTGTGCGTGGGTTGGTTGGTTGGCTGGCTGTGGAGTGTGCGTGGGTTGGTTGGTTGGCTGGCTGTGGAGTGTGCGTGGGTTGGTTGGTTGGCTGGCTGTGGAGTGTGCGTGGGTTGGTTGGTTGGCTGGCTGTGGAGTGTGCGTGGGTTGGTTGGTTGGCTGGCTGTGGAGTGTGGGTGGGTTGGTTGGTTGGCTGGCTGTGGAGTGTGGGTGGGTTGGTTGGCTGTGGAGTGTGGGTTGGTTGGCTGTGGAGTGTGGGTTGGTTGGCTGTGGAGTGTGGGTTGGTTGGCTGTGGAGTGTGGGTTGGTTGGCTGTGGAGTGTGGGTTGGTTGGTTGGCTGTGGAGTGTGGGTTGGTTGGTTGTGGAGTGTGGGTTGGTTGGTTGGTTGTGGAGTGTGGGTTGGTTGGTTGGTTGTGGAGTGTGGGTTGGTTGGTTGGCTGTGGAGTGTGGGTTGGTTGGCTGGCTGTGGAGTGTGGGTTGGTTGGCTGGCTGTGGAGTGTGGGTTGGTTGGCTGGCTGTGGAGTGTGGGTTGGTTGGCTGGCTGGCTGTGGAGTGTGGGTTGGTTGGTTGGTTGGTTGGTTGGTTGGCTGGCTGGCTGTGGAGTGTGGGTTGGTTGGCTGTGGAGTGTGGGTTGGTTGGCTGTGGAGTGTGGGTTGGTTGGCTGTGGAGTGTGGGTTGGTTGGCTGTGGAGTGTGGGTTGGTTGGCTGTGGAGTGTGGGTTGGTTGGCTGTGGAGTGTGGGTTGGTTGGCTGTGGAGTGTGGGTTGGTTGGCTGTGGAGTGTGGGTTGGTTGGCTGTGGAGTGTGGGTTGGTTGGCTGTGGAGTGTGGGTTGGTTGGCTGTGGAGTGTGGGTTGGTTGGCTGTGGAGTGTGGGTTGGTTGGCTGTGGAGTGTGGGTTGGTTGGCTGTGGAGTGTGGGTTGGTTGGCTGTGGAGTGTGGGTTGGTTGGCTGTGGAGTGTGGGTTGGTTGGTTGGCTGTGGAGTGTGGGTTGGTTGGTTGGCTGTGGAGTGTGGGTTGGTTGGTTGGCTGTGGAGTGTGGGTGGGTTGGTTGGTTGGCTGTGGAGTGTGGGTGGGTTGGTTGGTTGGCTGTGGAGTGTGGGTTGGTTGGTTGGCTGTGGAGTGTGGGTTGGTTGGTTGGCTGTGGAGTGTGGGTTGGTTGGTTGGCTGTGGAGTGTGGGTTGGTTGGTTGGCTGTGGAGTGTGGGTTGGTTGGTTGGCTGTGGAGTGTGGGTTGGTTGGTTGGCTGTGGAGTGTGGGTTGGTTGGTTGGTTGGCTGTGGAGTGTGGGTTGGTTGGTTGGCTGTGGAGTGTGGGTTGGTTGGTTGGCTGTGGAGTGTGGGTTGGTTGGCTGGCTGTGGAGTGTGGGTTGGTTGGCTGGTTGTGGAGTGTGGGTTGGTTGGTTGGTTGTGGAGTGTGGGTTGGTTGGTTGTGGAGTGTGGGTTGGTTGGTTGTGGAGTGTGGGTTGGTTGGTTGGTTGGCTGTGGAGTGTGGGTTGGTTGGCTGTGGAGTGTGGGTTGGTTGGTTGGCTGTGGAGTGTGGGTTGGTTGGTTGGCTGTGGAGTGTGGGTTGGTTGGTTGGCTGTGGAGTGTGGGTTGGTTGGTTGGCTGTGGAGTGTGGGTTGGTTGGTTGGTTGGCTGTGGAGTGTGGGTTGGTTGGTTGGCTGGCTGTGGAGTGTGGGTTGGTTGGCTGGCTGTGGAGTGTGGGTTGGTTGGTTGGCTGGCTGTGGAGTGTGCGTGGGTTGGTTGGTTGGCTGGCTGTGGAGTGTGCGTGGGTGGGTTGGTTGGTTGGCTGTGGAGTGTGCGTGGGTGGGTTGGTTGGTTGGTTGGTTGGCTGGCTGGCTGTGGAGTGTGCGTGGGTTGGTTGGTTGGCTGGCTGTGGAGTGTGCGTGGGTTGGTTGGTTGGCTGGCTGTGGAGTGTGCGTGGGTTGGTTGGTTGGCTGGCTGTGGAGTGTGGGTGGGTTGGTTGGTTGGCTGTGGAGTGTGCGTGGGTTGGTTGGCTGGCTGTGGAGTGTGGGTGGGTGGGTTGGCTGGCTGTGGAGTGTGGGTTGGTTGGCTGGCTGTGGAGTGTGGGTTGGTTGGCTGGCTGTGGAGTGTGGGTGGGTTGGTTGGCTGTGGAGTGTGCGTGGGTTGGTTGGTTGGTTGGTTGGCTGTGGAGTGTGGGTGGGTTGGTTGGTTGGCTGTGGAGTGTGGGTGGGTTGGTTGGTTGGCTGTGGAGTGTGGGTTGGTTGGCTGTGGAGTGTGGGTTGGTTGGCTGTGGAGTGTGGGTTGGTTGGTTGGTTGTGGAGTGTGGGTTGGTTGGTTGGTTGTGGAGTGTGGGTTGGTTGGTTGGTTGGCTGTGGAGTGTGGGTTGGTTGGTTGGTTGGTTGGTTGGTTGGCTGTGGAGTGTGGGTGGGTTGGTTGGTTGGCTGTGGAGTGTGGGTTGGTTGGTTGGCTGTGGAGTGTGGGTTGGTTGGTTGGTTGGTTGGTTGGTTGGCTGTGGAGTGTGGGTGGGTTGGTTGGTTGGCTGTGGAGTGTGGGTTGGTTGGTTGGCTGTGGAGTGTGGGTTGGTTGGTTGGCTGTGGAGTGTGGGTTGGTTGGTTGGCTGTGGAGTGTGGGTTGGTTGGCTGTGGAGTGTGGGTTGGTTGGCTGTGGAGTGTGGGTTGGTTGGCTGTGGAGTGTGGGTTGGTTGGCTGTGGAGTGTTGGGTTGGTTGGCTGTGGAGTGTGGGTTGGTTAGCTGTGGAGTGTGGGTTGGTTGGCTGTGGAGTGTGGGTTGGTTGGCTGTGGAGTGTGGGTTGGTTGGCTGTGGAGTGTGGGTTGGTTGGCTGTGGAGTGTGGGTTGGTTGGTTGGCTGTGGAGTGTGGGTTGGTTGGTTGGCTGTGGAGTGTGGGTTGGTTGGCTGTGGAGTGTGGGTTGGTTGGCTGTGGAGTGTGGGTTGGTTGGTTGGTTGGTTGGTTGGTTGGTTGGTTGGTTGGTTGGTTGGTTGGTTGGTTGGTTGGTTGGTTGGTTGGTTGGTTGGTTGGTTGGTTGGTTGGTTGGTTGGCTGTGGAGTGTGGGTTGGTTGGTTGGCTGTGGAGTGTGGGTTGGTTGGTTGGCTGTGGAGTGTGGGTTGGTTGGTTGGCTGTGGAGTGTGGGTTGGTTGGTTGGCTGTGGAGTGTGGGTTGGTTGGTTGGCTGTGGAGTGTGGGTTGGTTGGCTGTGGAGTGTGGGTTGGTTGGTTGGTTGGTTGGCTGGCTGTGGAGTGTGGGTTGGTTGGTTGGTTGGTTGGTTGGCTGGCTGTGGAGTGTGGGTTGGTTGGTTGGTTGGTTGGCTGTGGAGTGTGGGTTGGTTGGTTGGTTGGTTGGCTGTGGAGTGTGGGTTGGTTGGTTGGTTGGCTGTGGAGTGTGGGTGGGTTGGTTGGTTGGTTGGTTGGCTGTGGAGTGTGGGTTGGTTGGTTGGTTGGCTGTGGAGTGTGGGTTGGTTGGTTGGCTGTGGAGTGTGGGTTGGTTGGTTGGTTGGTTGGTTGGTTGGCTGTGGAGTGTGGGTTGGTTGGTTGGTTGGTTGGTTGGCTGTGGAGTGTGGGTTGGTTGGTTGGTTGGTTGGTTGGCTGTGGAGTGTGGGTTGGTTGGCTGTGGAGTGTGGGTTGGTTGGCTGTGGAGTGTGGGTTGGTTGGCTGTGGAGTGTGGGTTGGTTGGCTGTGGAGTGTGGGTTGGTTGGCTGTGGAGTGTGGGTTGGTTGGCTGTGGAGTGTGGGTTGGTTGGCTGTGGAGTGTGGGTTGGTTGGCTGTGGAGTGTGGGTTGGTTGGCTGTGGAGTGTGGGTTGGTTGGCTGTGGAGTGTGGGTTGGTTGGCTGTGGAGTGTGGGTTGGTTGGCTGTGGAGTGTGGGTTGGTTGGCTGTGGAGTGTGGGTTGGTTGGCTGTGGAGTGTGGGTTGGTTGGCTGTGGAGTGTGGGTTGGTTGGCTGTGGAGTGTGGGTTGGTTGGCTGTGGAGTGTGGGTTGGTTGGCTGGCTGTGGAGTGTGGGTTGGTTGGCTGGCTGTGGAGTGTGGGTTGGTTGGCTGGCTGTGGAGTGTGGGTTGGTTGGCTGGCTGTGGAGTGTGGGTTGGTTGGCTGGCTGGCTGTGGAGTGTGGGTTGGCTGGTTGGTTGGTTGGCTGGCTGGCTGTGGAGTGTGGGTTGGTTGGCTGTGGAGTGTGGGTTGGTTGGCTGTGGAGTGTGGGTTGGTTGGCTGTGGAGTGTGGGTTGGTTGGCTGTGGAGTGTGGGTTGGTTGGCTGTGGAGTGTGGGTTGGTTGGCTGTGGAGTGTGGGTTGGTTGGCTGTGGAGTGTGGGTTGGTTGGCTGGCTGGCTGGCTGGCTGTGGAGTGTGGGTGGGTTGGTTGGCTGGCTGGCTGGCTGTGGAGTGTGGGTGGGTTGGTTGGCTGGCTGGCTGTGGAGTGTGGGTGGGTTGGTTGGCTGGCTGGCTGGCTGTGGAGTGTGGGTGGGTTGGTTGGCTGGCTGGCTGGCTGTGGAGTGTGGGTGGGTTGGTTGGCTGGCTGGCTGGCTGTGGAGTGTGGGTGGGTTGGTTGGTTGGCTGGCTGGCTGTGGAGTGTGGGTGGGTTGGTTGGCTGGCTGGCTGGCTGGCTGTGGAGTGTGGGTGGGTTGGGTGGGTGGGTGGGTGGGTGGGTGGGTGGGTTGGTTGGTTGGTTGGTTGGTTGGCTGGTTGGCTGGCTGTGGAGTGTGGGTTGGTTGGCTGGCTGTGGAGTGTGGGTGGGTTGGTTGGTTGGCTGGCTGTGGAGTGTGGGTGGGTTGGTTGGCTGGCTGTGGAGTGTGGGTGGGTGGGTGGGTTGGTTGGTTGGTTGGTTGGCTGGCTGTGGAGTGTGGGTTGGTTGGCTGGCTGTGGAGTGTGGGTTGGTTGGCTGGCTGTGGAGTATGGGTTGGTTGGCTGGCTGTGGAGTGTGGGTTGGCTGGCTGTGGAGTGTGGGTGGGTTGGTTGGTTGGCTGGCTGTGGAGTGTGGGTTGGTTGGTTGGCTGGCTGTGGAGTGTGGGTTGGTTGGTTGGTTGGCTGGCTGTGGAGTGTGGGTGGGTGGGTTGGCTGGCTGGCTGTGGAGTGTGGGTTGGTTGGTTGGTTGGCTGGCTGTGGAGTGTGGGTGGGTTGGTTGGTTGGCTGTGGAGTGTGGGTTGGTTGGTTGGTTGGCTGGCTGTGGAGTGTGGGTTGGTTGGTTGGTTGGTTGGTTGGCTGGCTGTGGAGTGTGTGTGGGTGGGTTGGTTGGTTGGCTGGCTGTGGAGTGTGGGTTGGTTGGTTGGCTGGCTGGCTGTGGAGTGTGGGTTGGTTGGCTGGCTGTGGAGTGTGGGTTGGTTGGCTGTGGAGTGTGGGTTGGCTGGCTGGCTGGCTGGCTGTGGAGTGTGGGTGGGTTGGTTGGTTGGCTGGCTGGCTGTGGAGTGTGGGTGGGTTGGTTGGCTGGCTGGCTGTGGAGTGTGGGTGGGTTGGTTGGCTGGCTGGCTGTGGAGTGTGGGTGGGTGGGTGGGTGGGTGGGTGGGTTGGTTGGTTGGTTGGCTGGCTGGCTGTGGAGTGTGGGTGGGTGGGTGGGTGGGTTGGTTGGCTGGCTGTGGAGTGTGGGTTGGTTGGCTGGCTGTGGAGTGTGGGTGGGTTGGTTGGTTGGCTGGCTGTGGAGTGTGGGTGGGTTGGTTGGTTGGTTGGCTGGCTGTGGAGTGTGGGTGGGTTGGTTGGTTGGTTGGCTGTGGAGTGTGGGTGGGTTGGTTGGTTGGTTGGCTGTGGAGTGTGGGTGGGTTGGTTGGTTGGCTGGCTGTGGAGTGTGGGTTGGTTGGCTGGCTGGCTGTGGAGTGTGGGTTGGTTGGCTGGCTGTGGAGTGTGGGTGGGTTGGTTGGCTGGCTGTGGAGTGTGGGTTGGTTGGTTGGTTGGCTAGCTGTGGAGTGTGGGTTGGTTGGCTGGCTGTGGAGTGTGGGTGGGTGGGTGGGTTGGCTGGCTGGCTGTGGAGTGTGGGTTGGTTGGTTGGTTGGCTGGCTGTGGAGTGTGGGTTGGTTGGCTGTGGAGTGTGGGTTGGTTGGTTGGCTGTGGAGTGTGGGTTGGTTGGTTGGCTGTGGAGTGTTGGTTGGTTGGCTGGCTGTGGAGTGTGGGTTGGTTGGTTGGCTGGCTGTGGAGTGTGGGTGGGTTGGTTGGCTGGCTGGCTGTGGAGTGTGGGTGGGTGGGTTGGTTGGTTGGCTGGCTGTGGAGTGTGGGTTGGTTGGCTGGCTGTGGAGTGTGGGTGGGTGGGTTGGTTGGTTGGCTGGCTGTGGAGTGTGGGTTGGTTGGCTGGCTGTGGAGTGTGGGTTGGTTGGTTGGCTGGCTGTGGAGTGTGGGTTGGTGGGTTGGTTGGCTGGCTGTGGAGTGTGGGTTGGTTGGCTGGTTGGCTGTGGAGTGTGGGTTGGCTGGCTGGCTGTGGAGTGTGGGTGGGTTGGCTGGCTGGCTGTGGAGTGTGGGTGGGTTGGCTGGCTGGCTGTGGAGTGTGGGTGGGTTGGCTGGCTGTGGAGTGTGGGTTGGTTGGTTGGCTGGCTGTGGAGTGTGGGTTGGTTGGCTGGCTGTGGAGTGTGGGTTGGTTGGCTGGCTGTGGAGTGTGGGTTGGTTGGCTGGCTGTGGAGTGTGGGTTGGTTGGCTGGCTGTGGAGTGTGGGTGGGTTGGTTGGTTGGCTGGCTGTGGAGTGTGGGTGGGTTGGTTGGTTGGTTGGCTGTGGAGTGTGGGTTGGTTGGTTGGCTGTGGAGTGTGGGTTGGTTGGCTGGCTGTGGAGTGTGGGTTGGTTGGCTGGCTGTGGAGTGTGGGTTGGTTGGCTGGCTGTGGAGTGTGGGTTGGTTGGCTGGCTGTGGAGTGTGGGTTGGTTGGCTGGCTGTGGAGTGTGGGTTGGTTGGCTGGCTGTGGAGTGTGGGTTGGTTGGCTGGCTGTGGAGTGTGGGTGGGTTGGTTGGCTGGCTGGCTGTGGAGTGTGGGTTGGGTTGGTTGGTTGGTTGGCTGGCTGGCTGTGGAGTGTGGGTTGGGTTGGTTGGCTGGCTGTGGAGTGTGGGTTGGGTGGGTTGGTTGGCTGGCTGTGGAGTGTGGGTGGGTTGGTTGGTTGTGGAGTGTGGGTTGTTTGGCTGGCTGTGGAGTGTGGGTTGGTTGGTTGGTTGGCTGGCTGTGGAGTGTGGGTTGGTTGGCTGGCTGTGGAGTGTGGGTTGGTTGGCTGGCTGTGGAGTGTGGGTGGGTTGGTTGGTTGGCTGGCTGTGGAGTGTGGGTGGGTTGGTTGGCTGGCTGTGGAGTGTGGGTGGGTTGGTTGGCTGGCTGTGGAGTGTGGGTGGGTTGGTTGGCTGGCTGTGGAGTGTGGGTGGGTTGGTTGGCTGGCTGTGGAGTGTGGGTTGGCTGGCTGGCTGTGGAGTGTGGGTTGGCTGGCTGTGGAGTGTGGGTTGGCTGGCTGTGGAGTGTGGGTTGGTTGGTTGGCTGGCTGTGGAGTGTGGGTTGGTTGGTTGGCTGGCTGTGGAGTGTGGGTTGGTTGGCTGGCTGTGGAGTGTGGGTGGGTTGGTTGGCTGGCTGTGGAGTGTGGGTTGGTTGGTTGTCTGTCTGTGGAGTGTGGGTTGGTTGGTTGGCTGTGGAGTGTGGGTTGGTTGGCTGTGGAGTGTGGGTGGGTTGGTTGGCTGTGGAGTGTGGGTGGGTTGGTTGGTTGGTTGGCTGTGGAGTGTGGGTTGGTTGGTTGGCTGTGGAGTGTGGGTTGGTTGGTTGGCTGTGGAGTGTGGGTTGGTTGGCTGTGGAGTGTGGGTTGGTTGGTTGGTTGGCTGTGGAGTGTGGGTTGGTTGGTTGGCTGTGGAGTGTGGGTTGGTTGGTTGGCTGTGGAGTGTGGGTTGGTTGGTTGGTTGGTTGGCTGTGGAGTGTGGGTTGGTTGGTTGGTTGGCTGTGGAGTGTGGGTTGGCTGGCTGGCTGTGGAGTGTGGGGTGGTTGGCTGGCTGGCTGTGGAGTGTGGGGTGGTTGGCTGGCTGTGGAGTGTGGGGTGGTTGGCTGGCTGTGGAGTGTGGGGTGGTTGGCTGGCTGGCTGTGGAGTGTGGGTTGGTTGGCTGGCTGTGGAGTGTGGGTTGGTTGGCTGGCTGTGGAGTGTGGGTTGGTTGGCTGTGGAGTGTGGGTTGGTTGGCTGTGGAGTGTGGGTTGGTTGGCTGTGGAGTGTGGGTTGGTTGGTTGGCTGTGGAGTGTGGGTTGGTTGGTTGGCTGGCTGTGGAGTGTGGGTTGGTTGGTTGGTTGGCTGGCTGGCTGTGGAGTGTGGGTGGGTTGGTTGGTTGGCTGGCTGTGGAGTGTGGGTTGGTTGGTTGGTTGGCTGGCTGTGGAGTGTGGGTGGGTTGGCTGGCTGGCTGTGGAGTGTGGGTTGGCTGGCTGGCTGTGGAGTGTGGGTTGGCTGGCTGGCTGTGGAGTGTGGGTTGGCTGGCTGGCTGTGGAGTGTGGGTTGGTTGGCTGGCTGTGGAGTGTGGGTTGGTTGGCTGGCTGTGGAGTGTGGGTTGGTTGGCTGGCTGTGGAGTGTGGGTTGGTTGGTTGGCTGGCTGTGGAGTGTGGGTTGGTTGGTTGGCTGGCTGTGGAGTGTGGGTTGGTTGGTTGGCTGGCTGTGGAGTGTGGGTTGGTTGGTTGGCTGTGGAGTGTGGGTTGGTTGGTTGGCTGGCTGTGGAGTGTGGGTGTGTGGGTTGGTTGGCTGTGGAGTGTGGGTTGGTTGGTTGGTTGGCTGTGGAGTGTGGGTTGGTTGGTTGGTTGGCTGTGGAGTGTGGGTTGGTTGGTTGGCTGTGGAGTGTGGGTTGGTTGGTTGGCTGTGGAGTGTGGGTTGGTTGGTTGGCTGTGGAGTGTGGGTTGGTTGGCTGGCTGGCTGTGGAGTGTGGGTTGGTTGGCTGGCTGTGGAGTGTGGGTTGGTTGGCTGGCTGTGGAGTGTGGGTTGGTTGGCTGGCTGTGGAGTGTGGGTTGGTTGGCTGGCTGTGGAGTGTGGGTGGGTTGGTTGGCTGGCTGGCTGTGGAGTGTGGGTTGGGTTGGTTGGCTGGCTGGCTGTGGAGTGTGGGTTGGGTTGGTTGGCTGGCTGTGGAGTGTGGGTTGGGTGGGTTGGTTGGCTGGCTGTGGAGTGTGGGTGGGTTGGTTGGTTGTGGAGTGTGGGTTGGTTGGCTGGCTGTGGAGTGTGGGTTGGTTGGCTGGCTGTGGAGTGTGGGTGGGTTGGTTGGCTGGCTGTGGAGTGTGGGTTGGTTGGCTGGCTGTGGAGTGTGGGTGGGTTGGTTGGCTGGCTGTGGAGTATGGGTGGGTTGGTTGGTTGGCTGGCTGTGGAGTGTGGGTGGGTTGGTTGGCTGGCTGTGGAGTGTGGGTGGGTTGGTTGGCTGGCTGTGGAGTGTGGGTGGGTTGGTTGGCTGGCTGTGGAGTGTGGGTTGGCTGGCTGGCTGTGGAGTGTGGGTTGGCTGGCTGTGGAGTGTGGGTTGGTTGGTTGGCTGGCTGTGGAGTGTGGGTTGGTTGGTTGGTTGGCTGGCTGTGGAGTGTGGGTTGGTTGGTTGGCTGGCTGTGGAGTGTGGGTGGGTTGGTTGGCTGGCTGTGGAGTGTGGGTGGGTGGGTTGGTTGGCTGGCTGTGGAGTGTGGGTGGGTTGGTTGGTTGGTTGGCTGTCTGTCTGTGGAGTGTGGGTGGGTTGGTTGGTTGGCTGTGGAGTGTGGGTTGGTTGGTTGGCTGTGGAGTGTGGGTTGGTTGGTTGGTTGGCTGTGGAGTGTGGGTTGGTTGGTTGGTTGGCTGTGGAGTGTGGGTTGGTTGGTTGGCTGTGGAGTGTGGGTTGGTTGGTTGGCTGTGGAGTGTGGGTTGGTTGGTTGGCTGTGGAGTGTGGGTTGGTTGGTTGGTTGGCTGTGGAGTGTGGGTTGGTTGGTTGGCTGTGGAGTGTGGGTTGGTTGGTTGGCTGTGGAGTGTGGGTTGGTTGGTTGGCTGTGGAGTGTGGGTTGGTTGGTTGGCTGTGGAGTGTGGGTTGGTTGGTTGGCTGTGGAGTGTGGGTTGGTTGGTTGGCTGTGGAGTGTGGGGTGGTTGGTTGGCTGTGGAGTGTGGGGTGGTTGGCTGGCTGTGGAGTGTGGGGTGGTTGGCTGGCTGGCTGTGGAGTGTGGGTTGGTTGGCTGGCTGGCTGTGGAGTGTGGGTTGGTTGGCTGGCTGTGGAGTGTGGGTTGGTTGGTTGGTTGGTTGGCTGGCTGTGGAGTGTGGGTTGGTTGGCTGGCTGTGGAGTGTGGGTTGGTTGGTTGGCTGGCTGTGGAGTGTGGGTTGGTTGGTTGGTTGGCTGGCTGTGGAGTGTGGGTGGGTGGGTTGGTTGGTTGGCTGGCTGTGGAGTGTGGGTTGGTTGGTTGGTTGGTTGGTTGGTTGGTTGGCTGGCTGTGGAGTGTGGGTTGGTTGGCTGGCTGTGGAGTGTGGGTTGGTTGGTTGGCTGTGGAGTGTGGGTTGGTTGGCTGGCTGTGGAGTGTGGGTGGGTTGGTTGGCTGGCTGTGGAGTGTGGGTGGGTTGGCTGGCTGGCTGTGGAGTGTGGGTGGGTTGGTTGGCTGGCTGGCTGTGGAGTGTGGGTGGGTTGGTTGGCTGGCTGGCTGTGGAGTGTGGGTGGGTTGGTTGGCTGGCTGGCGAGTGTGGGTGGGTTGGTTGGCTGGCTGGCTGTGGAGTGTGGGTGGGTGGGTGGGTGGGTGGGTGGGTGGGTGGGTTGGTTGGCTGGCTGGCTGTGGAGTGTGGGTGGGTGGGTGGGTGGGTGGGTGGGTTGGTTGGCTGGCTGGCTGTGGAGTGTGGGTGGGTTGGTTGGCTGGCTGTGGAGTGTGGGTGGGTTGGTTGGCTGGCTGTGGAGTGTGGGTTGGTTGGTTGGCTGTGGAGTGTGGGTGGGTTGGTTAGTTGGTTGGTTGGTTGGCTGGCTGGCTGTGGAGTGTGGGTTGGTTGGCTGGCTGGCTGTGGAGTGTAGGTAGGTAGGTTGGTTGGTTGGTTGGCTGGCTGGCTGGCTGTGGAGTGTGGGTGGGTGGGTTGGTTGGTTGGTTGGCTGGCTGTGGAGTGTGGGTTGGTTGGCTGGCTGTGGAGTGTGGGTTGGTTGGCTGGCTGGCTGTGGAGTGTGGGTTGGTTGGTTGGCTGGCTGGCTGGCTGTGGAGTGTGGGTTGGTTGGTTGGCTGGCTGGCTGTGGAGTGTGGGTTGGTTGGCTGTGGAGTGTGGGTTGGTTGGCTGTGGAGTGTGGGTTGGTTGGCTGTGGAGTGTGGGTTGGTTGGTTGGCTGGCTGTGGAGTGTGGGTTGGCTGGCTGTGGAGTGTTGGTTGGTTGGTTGGTTGGTTGGTTGGTTGGTTGGTTGGTTGGTTGGTTGGTTGGTTGGTTGGTTGGTTGGTTGGTTGGTTGGTTGGTTGGCTGGCTGGCTGGCTGGCTGGCTGGCTGGGGAGTGTGGGTTGGTTGGTTGGTTGGCTGGCTGGCTGTGGAGTGTGGGTTGGTTGGTTGGTTGGTTGGCTGGCTGGCTGTGGAGTGTGGGTTGGTTGGTTGGTTGGTTGGTTGGTTGGCTGGCTGGCTGTGGAGTGTGGGTTGGTTGGTTGGCTGGCTGGCTGTGGAGTGTGGGTTGGTTGGTTGGTTGGCTGGCTGGCTGTGGAGTGTGGGTTGGTTGGTTGGCTGGCTGGCTGGCTGGCTGGCTGTGGAGTGTGGGTTGGTTGGCTGGCTGGCTGGCTGGCTGTGGAGTGTGGGTTGGTTGGCTGGCTGGCTGGCTGTGGAGTGTGGGTTGGTTGGTTGGCTGGCTGTGGAGTGTGGGTTGGTTGGTTGGCTGTGGAGTGTGGGTTGGTTGGTTGGTTGGTTGGCTGGCTGTGGAGTGTGGGTTGGTTGGTTGGTTGGTTGGTTGGTTGGTTGGTTGGTTGGTTGGTTGGTTGGTTGGTTGGTTGGTTGGTTGGTTGGTTGGTTGGTTGGTTGGCTGGCTGTGGAGTGTGGGTTGGTTGGCTGGCTGGCTGTGGAGTGTGGGTTGTGTTGGTTGGTTGGTTGGTTGGTTGGTTGGTTGGTTGGCTGGCTGGCTGGCTGGCTGGCTGGCTGGCTGGCTGCTGGCTGGCTGGCTGGCTGGCTGGCTGGCTGGCTGGCTGGCTGGCTGGCTGGCTGGCTGTGGAGTGTGGGTTGGTTGGCTGGCTGGCTGTGGAGTGTGGGTTGGTTGGTTGGTTGGTTGGTTGGCTGGCTGGCTGGCTGGCTGGCTGGCGGCTGGCTGGCTGGCTGGCTGGCTGGCTGGCTGGCTGGCTGGCTGGCTGGCTGGCTGGCTGTGGAGTGTGGGTGGGTTGGTTGGTTGGCTGGCTGTGGAGTGTGGGTGGGTTGGTTGGTTGGCTGCTGTGGAGTGTGGGTGGGTTGGTTGGTTGGCTGGCTGTGGAGTGTGGGTGGGATGGTTGGTTGGCTGGCTGTGGAGTGTGGGTGGGTTGGTTGGTTGGTTGGTTGGCTGGCTGGCTGTGGAGTGTGGGTGGGTTGGTTGGTTGGCTGGCTGGCTGTGGAGTGTGGGTGGGTGGGTTGGTTGGCTGGCTGGCTGTGGAGTGTGGGTGGGTTGGTTGGCTGGCTGTGGAGTGTGGGTGGGTTGGTTGGCTGGCTGTGGAGTGTGGGTGGGTGGGCTGGCTGGCTGTGGAGTGTGGGTGGGTGGGCTGGCTGGCTGGCTGGCTGTGGAGTGTGGGTGGGTGGGTTGGTTGGCTGGCTGGCTGGCTGTGGAGTGTGGGTGGGTGGGTGGGTGGGTGGGTTGGTTGGCTGGCTGGCTGGCTGTGGAGTGTGGGTGGGTGGGTTGGTTGGCTGGCTGTGGAGTGTGGGTGGGTGGGTTGGTTGGCTGGCTGTGGAGTGTGGGTGGGTGGGTTGGTTGGTTGGCTGGCTGTGGGAGTGTGGGTGGGTGGGTTGGTTGGCTGGCTGTGGAGTGTGCGTGGGTTGGTTGGTTGGCTGGCTGTGGAGTGTGGGTGGGTTGGTTGGCTGTGGAGTGTGGGTGGGTTGGTTGGCTGTGGAGTGTGGGTGGGTTGGTTGGCTGTGGAGTGTGGGTGGGTTGGTTGGCTGTGGAGTGTGGGTGGGTTGGTTGGCTGTGGAGTGTGGGTGGGTTGGTTGGCTGTGGAGTGTGGGTGGGTTGGTTGGCTGTGGAGTGTGGGTGGGTTGGTTGGCTGTGGAGTGTGGGTGGGTTGGTTGGCTGTGGAGTGTGGGTGGGTTGGTTGGCTGTGGAGTGTGGGTTGGTTGGTTGGCTGTGGAGTGTGGGTTGGTTGGTTGGCTGTGGAGTGTGGGTTGGTTGGCTGTGGAGTGTGGGTTGGTTGGTTGGCTGTGGAGTGTGGGTGGGTGGGTGGGTTGGTTGGTTGGCTGTGGAGTGTGGGTTGGCTGGCTGTGGAGTGTGGGTTGGCTGGCTGTGGAGTGTGGTTGGCTGGCTGTGGAGTGTGGGTTGGCTGGCTGTGGAGTGTGGGTCGGTGGGTTGGCTGGCTGGCTGGCTGGCTGGCTGTGGAGTGTGGGTTGGTTGGTTGGTTGGCTGGCTGTGGAGTGAGTGTGTGTGTGTGTGGGTGGGTTGGCTGGCTGTGGAGTGTGGGTTGGTTGGCTGGCTGTGGAGTGTGGGTTGGTTGGCTGGCTGTGGAGTGTGGGTTGGTTGGTTGGCTGGCTGTGGAGTGTGGGTTGGTTGGCTGGCTGTGGAGTGTGGGTTGGTTGGCTGGCTGTGGAGTGTGGGTTGGTTGGCTGGCTGTGGAGTGTGGGTTGGTTGGCTGGCTGTGGAGTGTGGGTTGGTTGGCTGGCTGTGGAGTGTGGGTGGGTTGGTTGGTTGGTTGGTTGGCTGGCTGTGGAGTGTGGGTGGGTTGGTTGGTTGGCTGGTTGGCTGGCTGTGGAGTGTG
>NC_140589.1:1813781642-1813904142 GCF_964204655.1 Triturus cristatus
TTGACTACGGTCCAGTGAGAGTGGAAGTCAACTAAGACCAGTGCAAACTGTTTCCCCACCCCCTTGAAATTGAGAGGACCTATGATGTCCAATGCAATCTTCTCCCATGGTTTATCTGGTTCAGCTATAGGGGATATGGGGGAATGCCTGGTTACTCTAGATTTGTCACTGTTGGAACAAGTAACGCAATTGTTTACTTTTGTCTCCACTAACGAGTCCATTTTGGGGAACCAATACCTTTCACGTAACCTTGCCTATGTTAAGCCCCTGCCCAAGTGGCCCTCGTGAACAAGGTCAATTATTTTACCCCTAATAGACTCCGGTGGAATTATTTTATCATTTCTGAATAAAATCCCTTGATCTAAGTTAAGCTCAAAATGTACCTCCCAGAACATTCTTAAATCTGCACTAATTTGATCAGAAGAATCGGGCCAACTCTGTACAGTGTAAGAAATGACCTGTGTCATAGTGTTGTCTGAGTTCATGCAATCTAGCCATTCCTGTGTAGTGATGGTATGTTTATGATCAGTACGTAAACAAAATTGGATACCCCACAGAAAGAATTTGAAATGTTTCATCCCCCTAAAACAAGCCAACGCTTCTCTTTCCACCACTGAATAGTTCCTTTCCGCTTTGGTAAGGGATCGTGATACAAACGCAACAATTCTCTCCTTGCCCTCAATAACTTGCGAGAGTGTAGCCCCTAACCCTTTCCCACTTGCATCTGTAGTAAGAAAGGCCCTGCGGTTGTGTTCAAACTTGCACAAATACGGAGCAGAGAGTATACCTTCCTTTACTTAAGAAAATGATGTCTGATGTTCCTCTGCCCATTTGAATTGAGTGTTGTTCTTTGTAAGTTCTCTGAGGTTGGCAGTTAGATCCGAGAAATGATTGACATATTTCGCCATATATTCAGCCAACCCTAAAAATGACTTAAGTTCATCTTTCTTTGTAGGTGCAGGAGCATCCCTTACCGCTTCAACAAGGCAATGTTTCGGTTTAAACCCTTCTTTAGAGATACAATGTCCTAGGTACTCCACAGATTCCATGTCAAACTGGCATTTCTCTTTCTTAAGTGTAAGTCCAGCGTCTCTAAATTTAGACAGGACTTGTCTTAAAATAGTGTTATGTTCTTCCACATTGGCACCATAAATTAGGATATCATCCTGAAAGCAAAGTGTCTTTGGCACCTCTTTTAAGATATGTTGCATAATTCTCTGAAATACTCCTGCCGCAGAGGCCAATCCGAAAGGCATGCGGCAGAACATGAAGGTGCCCATGGGTGTAGTAAAGGTAGTGAGTTTTCTAGAGTCCGGATGTAGCTCCACTTGATGGTACGCCATGGAGAGATCCAGGACGCTGAAACAAATCGCTCCACCCATGGTGCTTAACATCTCGTGGATGCGGGATAAAGGATGTCTCTCTACCAGTATGTTATTATTTAGGTCGCGTAAATCAATGTACATGCGAATGTCTTGACTATGACCTTTCTTAGCAATAACAATAGGGGCGACCCATTCAGAACAGTCAACAGGTTGAATGATGTTCAGTTTCTCCAACCTATCTAGCTCTTTTCTCAAAGGTTCCCACATAAGATGTGGAATAGGTCTAGTTTTGTGGATTACTGGTTTAGCGTTTTGTTTCAATTGAATTCTGTGTTGAAATTCTTTAAGCAAACTTAAGTTTTCTGAAAAGACTTCTGGAAATTCACTTGCAATGTGTTCACTTATATTTGAAGGACTTACCACCAAAACTTGTTCTGGGTTATTTGGGTCTAACTTAATTCCCAGCTCTCTTTGATGTTGCCATCCCAATAAATCTGACCCATTCTCTACAACGTAAACTTTCCCTACTGTGCGACGGCCTTTGAAAGAAATAAGAGATTTAAACATTCCTTTCATAGGTATAGGGTCTCTGTTATAACCACTGGGAGCTATGTCTGCCTTATCCAGTTTGTCCTGCCCTCTTCCTAAGTCGGATTGGAAATCTGAGAAGTTCACCAGAGTGATAGGCGAGCAAGAGTCTGCAAACATTTTGACACTTTTCCCATCAATAGAAACATCACATTCAGGGTAGCTTTGCTGCTCGTGAATTGCAACCTCGTTAATTTGTAGAATAATTTTCTTAACCTGTGTTTTATCCTCAATGACTTGATTTTCCCCCGTCTTCTTCGGGAAGCACCCACAAACCCTTGCTAGATGCCCTTTCTTGTTACATTTTCTGCACCAAGCATATCTGGCTTGACAGTTGAGGTCTTTTGCCAAATGATTGTTGCTTCCGCAACGATAGCATTTAAGTTTAGAATTTTCAGAGTTTGCTGTTTGAGTACGCCAATTGTCATTTTTGGATGGTTCATTTTTAATCTTGTACACATCTGATTTTTCATCTAGATTGGTTATCTCTGATACCCTGTCACTACACTCTGATGAATTTATCTCTTTTATGCAAATTGCTGTATGTTCAATTGATTTTGCGATTTTAATTGCCTCCGGAAGATCTGGTTGTATTTCTAATAATTTCCTCTGGATTTCTTTGCTGTTAGTACAGCGCACCAACTGGTCTCTGATTAAAGAGTCACTTAGATCACTGAAAGCACAAAGTTTGCTGAGGCCTCTGAGAACAGCAACGTAAGTGGACACATTCTCTTGCTTGCCCTGTCCACGACTGAAGAATTTGTGCCTCTCCAAGACTATATTAACCTTGTCCCCAAAGTGATTCCGTAGCTTAGACAAAGTTGTTTCATAGGCATCCTCATCCTCTTCCTCTATCTCTGGTTCCGATAGTGATTCAAATATTTTCCTTCCATTTGAACCCAAGTTGTGTAGCAATATGTGCTGTTTTCTAAACGCACTGAATTTTTCCCCTCCAATGGCTACCAGATACGACTCAAATACCTTCTCCCAATCTTCCCATGGGATGGTAGGTTCTCCAAATTCATTCAGGAACGGCGCTGGTTGCAACATGCTTGCAGCTGCCATAATGGAAGAGATGACAACGTACTATAGGTGTAATTTGTAAGGTACACTCAGAATGATGAGATAAGAAAAGTGCATTGTTCCAACAATCAGTACTTAAAATGAAATTTTTAAATGAGCATAACCGATCCTGTGCCTTAAGGACATAGAGATGGTGATAATATATAGATCCAAATGTCAACACGACATAACATTCTACACATCTCCTATATATAACTCTGTGACTAAATGATAAACATACAGGCTTGAATAATAACATGAAAAATATGAGAACAGCCGATAGTGGAAAAATCCATTAAACTAAGGTGTGTGTATCACTGTAGCCTTTCAGAAATTACTACCAACAAACATTACTACCAGCAAGTCATTATGTGAGGTAGAACGTCCTGCAATTGGTGAAGTTTGGCTTGTACTATTACCGTTAAAACAGTGTATATCACTGCAATTGAAGTAAACACCAATTCGTAGGTGTCTAATGACTAATTATGCATTAATTTAAAATGCGCGTGTCACCGTGATTTCACACGCTAAGGAGTGCGTATCTACGAACGATATTAGATGGACTGATTCGTACGCTCCAACAAATTCACCTAAAATGCTGTAGAACATAACTCGTTTCTGACAATCTATAACGGTGTGCGTGTCACCGATGAAATCAACTTGACGGGCTAAGGAGTGCATTTTTCCGCATGAAAACTTAAAGAAATACCTTCCTAATCTTGGCCCACAGCAGCTGGTGCGAGGAAGCACTCACTGAGGCGAAGTTTCGCTGCAGAGCGGTTGAAGCGTCGGTGGCGTCCTGTCCCACAGCAGCTGGTGCGCAGGAAGCACTCGCTGAGGCGAAGTTTTGGTTGCAGAGCGGCTGAAGCGTCGGAGGCGTCCTGTCCCACAGCAGCTGGTGCGCAGGAAGCACTCGCCGAGGCGAAGTTTAGCTGCAGAGCGGCTGAAGCGTCAGAGGCGTCGTGTCCCACGGCAGCTGGTACGCAGGAGCACTCGCTGAATCGAGGTTTAAGCGGAGAGCAACAGAAGCGTCGGAAGCGTTCCTGACAGGAACCAGACCTCCGACCGAAGATCGACAATCCGGAGATGAGGTATATTGCAGACAAGATTGCTCACTTAATCAACCACCGGAACGATGCCCAAGACAAGGAGCAAGCAAGGCAATGCTTCCGACAGATGTCAGTAAACACGGACACCTAGCCTCACGCCAACCTCAATCACATGTCCCACTGCATCTCTGGAAGACCAGCGCAGATCCACGCGGAAAACTCACATGGACAGAAACAGCAAGAGGAGTAGTGCCAAGCCCCTCTCCTCACTCCACCACCATCGGCAATGAAGATATGCGCAGGCACAGAATATGACTTTTAAGAGTCACTCATAGAACGATGAGCAAAGACACCTCACCAGATCAAGAAGACATATTCCTCCTCATGAACAGCTGGTGGAGTGGCACACAGAAGGGGAGGAGCAGGATACATCTGTCCCCTTACACAGATCGTCGCCAGTGATATAAAGATGAAGACTCCAGAAGGTAAGAGTAGAATCCTTTATTCCTGACTCCTCTCTCCACCAGCATTCCTCCAGTCCCTCACTCAACATTCTAAGGTCCCCTCCAGGGACTAGGAACAAACCAATACCAAGTAGGGGTGATACAATAGGAACACACCAAGCATAATTATACTAGTCAGTGACGTAACATACCTTGGTAAGAAAACACATCGTGCCTACCTTACTTTTAGAAATGCTGTTCTGTCCATCCCTCCCTGCAGCCGGGAGCCACAGTGCCTACGAGAGAGAGGATCTTGCCGCTGAAGGGGACTACAACTCCCAGGGAGCCATCGTGGACGCGCGAGGAACCGCGCACCTTCAGCGCGCCATCCGGCGCATAAATTACCGGAGGGCATCCCGCGGCGCAGGACGCCCGGTCATTTAACTTTCCTACCTTACTTTTAGAAATGCTGTTCTGTCCATCCCTCCCTGCAGCCGGGAGCCACAGTGCCTACGAGAGAGCGGATTGATATAAAGATGAAGACTCCAGAAGGTAAGAGTAGAATCCTTTATTCCTGACTCTTCTCTCCACCAGCATTCCTCCAGTCCCTCACTCAACATTCTAAGGTCCCCTCCAGGGACTAGGAACAAACCAATACCAAGTAGGGGTGATACAAGAGGAACATACCAAGTATAATTATACTAGTCAGTGACGTAACATACCTTGGTAAGAAAACACATCGTAACACATCTTCCCCTTAATACAAATGAATAAACATTGTAATACAACAACCTCAACTTAAAGCAAACAGATATTTACTTGTACTTAATAAAGTCTTTGTGCCAACCTGGGGTTCTGCATGTTCTTCGTGTGATAGGTAAATCATTGATGTCTTGGTTTTGTGTCTCTGCTGCATGGTCATAAGATTGGCTGTGTGAGTATTGAGATCTAACTAACCTGTCCATGCTCCATATTTGGTCATTATCTAACATGGCTGTGTTGTTTCTTACAGCTGTGATGCGCACAAGTTTTGAAAACTTAGTTTCAGCATCGCTCCTTCTTGGCATCTTGATGCATACCCAGTCTCCCACTTTCCACTGTGGAATTTTGGTCCCATGTTTAGTGTCATACAGAATTTTGTACTTAGTTTGGTGTGCATCAATTTTGTCCCTGAAAGCTTGCATGTACATTGTGATGTGGGATCCCCCTCCTAACCAATTCGGGAAATTTTTTGTACCCGGTCTCCTTCCTCTCAAAGCTGAAAAAGGAGACATACCAGTAACTGAATTCGGAGTGGTGTGATAAGCCCACAACATTTCCTGTAACGCTTGTTCAGTGGGTATTCTATTTACCACCGCCAATTGTATGCAACCTTTGACCATGCGATTCATACTTTCCACTAATCCATTTGCCCTAGGACAGTATAGTGGCGTTCTCAAATGTGATATGTGAAGTTTACTTAAGAATTCTGTCATGGCGTGGGACGTAAACTGAACTCCGTTATCAGTGATCATGGAGGACGGTATGCCTTCCTGAGCAAATGTATCTTTAAGAAACTGAATTACAGATGCGGTCGTTACCTGGTAGACCATTTTGACTACGGTCCAGTGAGAGTGGAAGTCAACTAAGACCAGTGCAAACTGTTTCCCCACCCCCTTGAAATTGAGAGGACCTATGATGTCCAATGCAATCTTCTCCCATGGTTTATCTGGTTCAGCTATAGGGGATATGGGGGAATGCCTGGTTACTCTAGATTTGTCACTGTTGGAACAAGTAACGCAATTGTTTACTTTTGTCTCCACTAACGAGTCCATTTTGGGGAACCAATACCTTTCACGTAACCTTGCCTATGTTAAGCCCCTGCCCAAGTGGCCCTCGTGAACAAGGTCAATTATTTTACCCCTAATAGACTCCGGTGGAATTATTTTATCATTTCTGAATAAAATCCCTTGATCTAAGTTAAGCTCAAAATGTACCTCCCAGAACATTCTTAAATCTGCACTAATTTGATCAGAAGAATCGGGCCAACTCTGTACAGTGTAAGAAATGACCTGTGTCATAGTGTTGTCTGAGTTCATGCAATCTAGCCATTCCTGTGTAGTGATGGTATGTTTATGATCAGTACGTAAACAAAATTGGATACCCCACAGAAAGAATTTGAAATGTTTCATCCCCCTAAAACAAGCCAACGCTTCTCTTTCCACCACTGAATAGTTCCTTTCCGCTTTGGTAAGGGATCGTGATACAAACACAACAATTCTCTCCTTGCCCTCAATAACTTGCGAGAGTGTAGCCCCTAACCCTTTCCCACTTGCATCTGTAGTAAGAAAGGCCCTGCGGTTGTGTTCAAACTTGCACAAATACGGAGCAGAGAGTATACCTTCCTTTACTTAAGAAAATGATGTCTGATGTTCCTCTGCCCATTTGAATTGAGTGTTGTTCTTTGTAAGTTCTCTGAGGTTGGCAGTTAGATCCGAGAAATGATTGACATATTTCGCCATATATTCAGCCAACCCTAAAAATGACTTAAGTTCATCTTTCTTTGTAGGTGCAGGAGCATCCCTTACCGCTTCAACAAGGCAATGTTTCGGTTTAAACCCTTCTTTAGAGATACAATGTCCTAGGTACTCCACAGATTCCATGCCAAACTGGCATTTCTCTTTCTTAAGTGTAAGTCCAGCGTCTCTAAATTTAGACAGGACTTGTCTTAAAATAGTGTTATGTTCTTCCACATTGGCACCATAAATTAGGATATCATCCTGAAAGCAAAGTGTCTTTGGCACCTCTTTTAAGATATGTTGCATAATTCTCTGAAATACTCCTGCCGCAGAGGCCAATCCGAAAGGCATGCGGCAGAACATGAAGGTGCCCATGGGTGTAGTAAAGGTAGTGAGTTTTCTAGAGTCCGGATGTAGCTCCACTTGATGGTACGCCATGGAGAGATCCAGGACGCTGAAACAAATCGCTCCACCCATGGTGCTTAACATCTCGTGGATGCGGGATAAAGGATGTCTCTCTACCAGTATGTTATTATTTAGGTCGCGTAAATCAATGTACATGCGAATGTCTTGACTATGACCTTTCTTAGCAATAACAATAGGGGCGACCCATTCAGAACAGTCAACAGGTTGAATGATGTTCAGTTTCTCCAACCTATCTAGCTCTTTTCTCAAAGGTTCCCACATAAGATGTGGAATAGGTCTAGTTTTGTGGATTACTGGTTTAGCGTTTTGTTTCAATTGAATTCTGTGTTGAAATTCTTTAAGCAAACTTAAGTTTTCTGAAAAGACTTCTGGAAATTCACTTGCAATGTGTTCACTTATATTTGAAGGACTTACCACCAAAACTTGTTCTGGGTTATTTGGGTCTAACTTAATTCCCAGCTCTCTTTGATGTTGCCATCCCAATAAATCTGACCCATTCTCTACAACGTAAACTTTCCCTACTGTGCGACGGCCTTTGAAAGAAATAAGAGATTTAAACATTCCTTTCATAGGTATAGGGTCTCTGTTATAACCACTGGGAGCTATGTCTGCCTTATCCAGTTTGTCCTGCCCTCTTCCTAAGTCGGATTGGAAATCTGAGAAGTTCACCAGAGTGATAGGCGAGCAAGAGTCTGCAAACATTTTGACACTTTTCCCATCAATAGAAACATCACATTCAGGGTAGCTTTGCTGCTCGTGAATTGCAACCTCGTTAATTTGTAGAATAATTTTCTTAACCTGTGTTTTATCCTCAATGACTTGATTTTCCCCCGTCTTCTTCGGGAAGCACCCACAAACCCTTGCTAGATGCCCTTTCTTGTTACATTTTCTGCACCAAGCATATCTGGCTTGACAGTTGAGGTCTTTTGCCAAATGATTGTTGCTTCCGCAACGATAGCATTTAAGTTTAGAATTTTCAGAGTTTGCTGTTTGAGTACGCCAATTGTCATTTTTGGATGGTTCATTTTTAATCTTGTACACATCTGATTTTTCATCTAGATTGGTTATCTCTGATACCCTGTCACTACACTCTGATGAATTTATCTCTTTTATGCAAATTGCTGTATGTTCAATTGATTTTGCGATTTTAATTGCCTCCGGAAGATCTGGTTGTATTTCTAATAATTTCCTCTGGATTTCTTTGCTGTTAGTACAGCGCACCAACTGGTCTCTGATTAAAGAGTCACTTAGATCACTGAAAGCACAAAGTTTGCTGAGGCCTCTGAGAACAGCAACGTAAGTGGACACATTCTCTTGCTTGCCCTGTCCACGACTGAAGAATTTGTGCCTCTCCAAGACTATATTAACCTTGTCCCCAAAGTGATTCCGTAGCTTAGACAAAGTTGTTTCATAGGCATCCTCATCCTCTTCCTCTATCTCTGGTTCCGGTAGTGATTCAAATATTTTCCTTCCATTTGAACCCAAGTTGTGTAGCAATATGTGCTGTTTTCTAAACGCACTGAATTTTTCCCCTCCAATGGCTACCAGATACGACTCAAATACCTTCTCCCAATCTTCCCATGGGATGGTAGGTTCTCCAAATTCATTCAGGAACGGCGCTGGTTGCAACATGCTTGCAGCTGCCATAATGGAAGAGATGACAACGTACTATAGGTGTAATTTGTAAGGTACACTCAGAATGATGAGATAAGAAAAGTGCATTGTTCCAACAATCAGTACTTAAAATGAAATTTTTAAATGAGCATAACCGATCCTGTGCCTTAAGGACATAGAGATGGTGATAATATATAGATCCAAATGTCAACACGACATAACATTCTACACATCTCCTATATATAACTCTGTGACTAAATGATAAACATACAGGCTTGAATAATAACATGAAAAATATGAGAACAGCCGATAGTGGAAAAATCCATTAAATCTAAGGTGTGTGTATCACTGTAGCCTTTCAGAAATTACTACCAACAAACATTACTACCAGCAAGTCATTATGTGAGGTAGAACGTCCTGCAATTGGTGAAGTTTGGCTTGTACTATTACCGTTAAAACAGTGTATATCACTGCAATTGAAGTAAACACCAATTCGTAGGTGTCTAATGACTAATTATGCATTAATTTAAAATGCGCGTGTCACCGTGATTTCACACGCTAAGGAGTGCGTATCTACGAACGATATTAGATGGACTGATTCGTACGCTCCAACAAATTCACCTAAAATGCTGTAGAACATAACTCGTTTCTGACAATCTATAACGGTGTGCGTGTCACCGATGAAATCAACTTGACGGGCTAAGGAGTGCATTTTTCCGCATGAAAACTTAAAGAAATACCTTCCTAATCTTGGCCCACAGCAGCTGGTGCGAGGAAGCACTCACTGAGGCGAAGTTTCGCTGCAGAGCGGTTGAAGCGTCGGTGGCGTCCTGTCCCACAGCAGCTGGTGCGCAGGAAGCACTCGCTGAGGCGAAGTTTTGGTTGCAGAGCGGCTGAAGCGTCGGAGGCGTCCTGTCCCACAGCAGCTGGTGCGCAGGAAGCACTCGCCGAGGCGAAGTTTAGCTGCAGAGCGGCTGAAGCGTCAGAGGCGTCGTGTCCCACGGCAGCTGGTACGCAGGAGCACTCGCTGAATCGAGGTTTAAGCGGAGAGCAACAGAAGCGTCGGAAGCGTTCCTGACAGGAACCAGACCTCCGACCGAAGATCGACAATCCGGAGATGAGGTATATTGCAGACAAGATTGCTCACTTAATCAACCACCGGAACGATGCCCAAGACAAGGAGCAAGCAAGGCAATGCTTCCGACAGATGTCAGTAAACATGGACACCTAGCCTCACGCCAACCTCAATCACATGTCCCACTGCATCTCTGGAAGACCAGCGCAGATCCACGCGGAAAACTCACATGGACAGAAACAGCAAGAGGAGTAGTGCCAAGCCCCTCTCCTCACTCCACCACCATCGGCAATGAAGATCTGCGCAGGCACAGAATATGACTTTTAAGAGTCACTCATAGAACGATGAGCAAAGACACCTCACCAGATCAAGAAGACATATTCCTCCTCATGAACAGCTGGTGGAGTGGCACACAGAAGGGGAGGAGCAGGATACATCTGTCCCCTTACACAGATCGTCGCCAGTGATATAAAGATGAAGACTCCAGAAGGTAAGAGTAGAATCCTTTATTCCTGACTCCTCTCTCCACCAGCATTCCTCAGGTCCCTCACTCAACATTCTAAGGTCCCCTCCAGGGACTAGGAACAAACCAATACCAAGTAGGGGTGATACAATTGGAACATACCAAGCATAATTATACTAGTCAGTGACGTAACATACCTTGGTAAGAAAACACATCGTGCCTACCTTACTTTTAGAAATGCTGTTCTGTCCATCCCTCCCTGCAGCCGGGAGCCACAGTGCCTACGAGAGAGCGGATCTTGCCGCTGAAGGGGACTACAACTCCCAGGGAGCCATCGTGGACGCGCGAGGAACCGCGCACATTCAGCGCGCCATCCGGCGCATAAATTACCGGAGGCCATCCCGCGGCGCGGGACGCCCGGTCATTCAACTTGCCTACCTTACTTTGAGAAATGCTGTTCTGTCCATCCCTCCCTGCAGCCAGGAGCCACAGTGCCTACGAGAGAGCGGATTGATATAAAGATAAAGACTCCAGAAGGTAAGAGTAGAATCCTTTATTCCTGACTCTTCTCTCCACCAGCATTCCTCCAGTCCCTCACTCAACATTCTAAGGTCCCCTCCAGGGACTAGGAACAAACCAATACCAAGTAGGGGTGATACAAGAGGAACATACCAAGTATAATTATACTAGTCAGTGACGTAACATACCTTGGTAAGAAAACACATCGTAACACATCTTCCCCTTAATACAAATGAATAAACATTGTAATACAACAACCTCAACTTAAAGCAAACAGATATTTACTTGTACTTAATAAAGTCTTTGTGCCAACCTGGGGTTCTGCATGTTCTTCGTGTGATAGGTAAATCATTGATGTCTTGGTTTTGTGTCTCTGCTGCATGGTCATAAGATTGGCTGTGTGAGTATTGAGATTTAACTAACCTGTCCATGCTCCACATTTGGTCATTATCTAACATGGCTGTGCTGTTTCTTACAGCTGTGATGCGCACAAGTTTTGAAAACTTAATTTCAGCATCGCTCCTTCTTGGCATCTTGATGCATACCTAGTCTCCCACTTTCCACTGTGGAATTTTGGTCCCATGTTTAGTGTCATACAGAATTTTGTACTTAGTTTGGTGTACATAAATTTGGTCCCTGAAAGCTTGCATGTCCATTGTGATGTGGGATCCCCCTCCTATCCAATTCGGGAACATTTTTGTACCCGGTCTCCTTCCTCTCAAAGCTGAAAAAGGAGACATACCAGTAACTGAATTCGGAGTGGTGTTATAAGCCCACAACATTTCCTGTAACGCTTGTTCAGTGGGTATTCTATTTACCACCGCCAATTGTATGCAACCTTTGACCATGCGATTCATTCTTTCCACTAACCCATTTGCCCTAGGACAGTATAGTGGCGTTCTCAAATGTGATATGTTAAGTTTACTTAAGAATTCTGTCATGGCGTGGGACGTAAACTGAACTCCGTTATCAGTGATCATGGAGGAGTATTCCTTTCTGAGCAAATGTATCTTTAAGAAACTGAATTACAGATGGGGTTGTTACCTGGTAGACCATTTTGACTACGGTCCAGTGAGAGTGGAAGTCAACTAAGACCAGTGCGAACTGTTTCCCCACCCCCTTGAAATTGAGAGGACCTATGATGTCCAATGCAATCTTCTCCCATGGTTTATCTGGTTCAGCTATAGGGGATATGGGGGAATGCCTGGTTACTCTAGATTTGTCACTGTTGGAACAAGTAACGCAATTTTTTACTTTTGTCTCCACTAACGAGTCCATTTTGGGGAACCAATACCTTTCACGTAACCTTGCCTTCGTTAAGCCCCTGCCCAAGTGGCCCTCGTGAACAAGGTCAATTATTTTACCCCTAATAGACTCCGGTGGAATTATTTTATCATTTCTGAATAAAATCCCTTGATCTAAGTTAAGCTCAAAATGTACCTCCCAGAACATTCTTAAGTCTGCACTAATTTGATCTGAAGAATCGGGCCAACCCTGTACAGTGTAAGAAATGACCTGTGTCATAGTGTTGTCTGAGTTCATGGAATCTAGCCATTCCTGTGTAGTGATGGTATGTTTATGTTCAGTACGTAAACACAATTGGATACCCCACAGAAAGAATTTGAAATGTTTCATTCCCCAAAACCAAGCCAACGCTTCTCTTTCCACCACTGAATAGTTCCTTTCCGCTTTGGTAAGGGATCGTGATACAAACGCAACAATTCTCTCTTTGCCTCAATAACTTGCGAGAGTGTAGCCCCTAACTCTTTCCTACTTGCATCTGTAGTAAGAAAGGTCCTGCGGTTGTGTTCAAACTTGCACAAATACAGAGCAGAGAGTATTCCTTCCTTTACTTAAGAAAATGATGTGTGATGTTCCTCTGCCCATTTGAATTGAGTGTTGTTCTTTGTAAGTTCTCTGAGGTTGGCAGTTAGATCCGAGAAATGATTTACATATTTCGCCATATATTCAGCCAACCCTAAAAATGACTTAAGTTCATCTTTCTTTGTAGGTGCAGGAGCATCCCTTACCGCTTCAACAAGGCAATGTTTGGGTTTAAACCCTTCTTTAGAGATACAATGTCCTAGGTACTCCACAGACTCCACGCCAGACTGGCATTTCTCTTTCTTAAGTGTAAGTCCAGCGTCTCTAAATTTAGACAGGACTTGTCTTAAAATAGTGTTATGTTCTTCCACATTGGCACCATAAATTAGGATATCATCCTGAAAGCAAAGCATCTTTGGCACCTCTTTTAAGATATCTTGCATAATTCTCTGAAATACTCCTGCCGCAGAGGCCAATCCGAAAGGCATGCGGCAGAACATGAAGGTGCCCATGGGTGTAGTAAAGGTAGTGAGTTTTCTAGAGTCCGGATGTAGCTCCACTTGATGGTACGCCATGGAGAGATCCAGGACGCTGAAACAAATCGCTCCACCCATGGTGCTTAACATCTCGTGGATGCGGGGTAAAGGATGTCTCTCTACCAGTATGTTATTATTTAGGTCACGTAAATCAATGCACATGCGAATGTCTTGACTATGACCTTTCTTAGCAATAACAATGGGGGCAACCCATTCAGAACAGTCAACAGGTTGAATGATGTTCAGTTTCTCCAACCTATCTAGCTCTTTTCTCAAAGGTTCCCACATAAGATGTGGAATAGGTCTAGTTTTGTGGATTACTGGTTTAGCGTTTTGTTTCAATTGAATTCTGTGTTGAAATTCTTTAAGCAAACCTAAGTTTTCTGAAAAGACTTCTGGAAATTCACTTGCAATGTGTTCACTTATATTTGAAGGACTTACCACCAAAACTTGTTCTGGGATTATTTGGGTCTAACTTAATTCCCAGCTCTCTTTGATGTTGCCATCCCAATAAATCTGACCCATTCTCTACAACGTAAACTTTCCCTACTGTGCGACGGCCTTTGAAAGAAATAAGAGATTTAAACATTCCTTTCATAGGTATAGGGTCTCTGTTATAACCACTGGGAGCTATGTCTGCCTTATCCAGTTTGTCCTGCCCTCTTCCTAAAACGGATTGGAAATCCGAGAAGTTCACCAGAGTGAAAGGCGAGCAAGAGTCTGCAAACATTTTGACACTTTTCCCATCAATAGAAACATCACATTCAGGGTAGCTTTGCTGCTCGTGAATTGCAACCTCGTTAATTTGTAGAATAATTTTCTTAACCTGTGTTTTATCCTCAATGACTTGATTTCCCCCCGTCTTCTTCGGGAAGCACCCACAAACCCTTGCTAGATGCCCTTTCTTGTTACATTTTCTGCACCAAGCATATCTGGCTTGACAGTTGAGGTAATTTGCCAAATGATTGTTGCTTCCGCAACGATAGCGTTTAAGTTTAGAATTTTCTGAGTTTCCTGTTTGAGTACGCCAATTGTCATTTTTGGATGGTTCATTTTTAATCTTGTACATATCTGATTTTTCATCTAGATTGGTTATCTCTGATACCCTGTCACTACACTCTGATGAATTTATCTCTTTTATGCAAATTGCTGTATGTTCAATTGATTTTGCAATTTTAATTGCCTCCGGAAGATCTGATTGTTTTTCTAATAATTTCCTCTGGGTTTCTTTGCTGTTAGTACAGCGCACCAACTGGTCTCTGATTAAAGAGTCACTTAGATCACTGAAAGCACAAAGTTTGCTGAGGCCTCTGAGAACAGCAACGTAAGTGGACACATTTTCTTGCTTGCCCAGTCCACGACTGAAGAATTTGTGCCTCTCCAAGACTATATTAACCTTGTCCCCAAAGTGATTCCGTAGCTTAGACAAAGTTGTTTCATAGGCATCCTCATCCTCTTCCTCTATCTCTGGTTCCGGTAGTGATTCAAATATTTTCCTTCCATTTGAACCCAAGTTGTGTAGCAATATGTGCTGTTTTCTAAACGCACTGAATTTTTCCCCTCCAATGGCTACCAGATACGACTCAAATACCTTCTCCCAACCTTCCCATGGGATGGTAGGTTCTCCAAATTCATTCAGGAACCGCGCTGGTTGCAACATGCTTGCAGCTGCCATAATGGAAGAGATGACAACGTACTATAGGTGTAATTTGTAAGGTACACTCAGAATGATGAGATAAGAAAAGTGCGTTGTTCCAACAATCAGTACTTAAAATGAAATTTTTAAATGAGCATAACCGATCCTGTGCCTTATGGACATAGAGATGGTGATAATATATAGATCCAAATGTCAACACGACATTACATTCTACACATCTCCTATATATAACTCTGTGACTAAATGATACACATACAGGCTTGAATAATAACATGAAAAATATGAGAACAGCCGATAGTGGCAAAATCCATTAAATCTAAGGTGTGTGTATCACTGTAGCCTTTCAAAAATTACTACCAACAAACATTACTACCAGCACGTCATTATGTGAGGTAGAACGACCTGCAATTGGTGAAGTTTGGCTTGTACTATTACCGTTAAAAGAGTGTATATCACTGCAATTGAAGTAAACACCAATTCCTAGGTGTCTAATGACTAATTATGCATTAATTTAAGGTGCGCGTGTCACCGTGATTTCACACGCTAAGGAGTGCGCATCTCCGAACGATATTAGATGGACTGATTCGTACGCTCCAAAAAATTCACCTAAAAGGCTGTAGAACATAACTCGTTTCTGACAATCTATAACGGTGTGCGTGTCACCGATGAAATCAGCTTGACACGCTAAGGCGTGCGTTTTTCCGCATGAAAACTTAAAGAAATACCTTCCTAATCTTGGCCCACAGCAGCTGGTGCGAGAAAGCACTCACTGAGGCGAAGTTTCGCTGCAGAGCGGTTGAAGCGTCGGTGGCGTCCTGTCCCACAGCAGCTGGTGCGCAGGAAGCACTCGCTGAGGCGAAGTTTTGGTTGCAGAGCGGCTGAAGCGTCGGAGGCGTCCTGTCCCACAGCAGCTGGTGCGCAGGAAGCACTCGCTGAGGCGAAGTTTAGCTGCAGAGCGGCTGAAGCGTCAGAGGCGTCGTGTCCCACGGCAGCTGGTACGCAGGAGCACTCGCTGAATCGAGGTTTAAGCGGAGAGAAACAGAAGCGTCGGAAGCGTTCCGGACAGGAACCAGACCTCCGACCGAAGATCGACAATCCGGAGATGAGGTATATTGCAGACAAGATTGCTCACTTAATCAACCACCGGAACGATGCCCAAGACAAGGAGCAAGCAAGGCAATGCTTCCGACAGATGTCAGGAAACACGGACACCTAGCCTCACGCCAACCTCAATCACATGTCCCACTGCATCTCTGGAAGACCAGCGCAGATCCACGCGGAAAACTCACATGGACAGAAACAGCAAGAGGAGTAGTGCCAAGCCCCTCTCCTCACTCTACCACCATCGGCAATGTAGATCTGCGCAGGCACAGAATATGACTTTTAAGAGTCACTCATAGAACGATGAGCAAAGACACCTCACCAGATCAAGAAGACATATTCCTCCTCATGAGCAGCTGGTGGAGTGGCACACAGAAGGGGAGGAGCAGGATACATCTGTCCCCTTACACAGATCGTCGCCAGTGATATAAAGATGAAGACTCCAGAAGGTAAGAGTAGAATCCTTTATTCCTGACTCCTCTCTCCACCAGCATTCCTCCAGTCCCTCACTCAACATTGTAAGGTCCCCTCCAGGGACTAGGAACAAACCAATACCAAGTAGGGGTGATACAATAGGAACATACCAAGCATAAATATACTAGTCAGTGACGTAACATACCTTGGTAAGAAAACACATCGTGCCTACCTTACTTTTAGAAATGCTGTTCTGTCCATCCCTCCCTGCAGCCGGGAGCCACAGTGCCTACGAGAGAGCGGATCTTGCCGCTGAAGGGGACTACAACTCCCAGGGAGCCATCAAGGACGCGCGAGGAACCGCGCACCTTCAGCGCGCCATCCGGCGCATAAATTACCGGAGGGCATCCCGCGGCGCAGGACGTCCGGTCATTCAACTTGCCTACCTTACTTTTAGAAATGCTGTTCTGTCCATCCCTCCCTGCAGCCGGGAGCCACAGTGCCTACGAGAGAGCGGATTGATATAAAGATGAAGACTCCAGAAGGTAAGAGTAGAATCCTTTATTCCTGACTCTTCTCTCCACCAGCATTCCTCCAGTCCCTCACTCAGAATTCTAAGGTCCCCTCCAGGGACTAGGAACAAACCAATACCAAGTAGGGGTGATACAAGAGGAACATACTAAGTATAATTATACTAGTCAGTGACGTAACATACCTTGGTAAGAAAACACATCGTAACACATCTTCCCCTTAATACAAATGAATAAACATTGTAATACAACAACCTCAACTTAAAGCAAACAGATATTTACTTGTACTTAATAAAGTCTTTGTGCCAACCTGGGGTTCTGCATGTTCTTCGTGTGATAGGTAAATCATTTATGTCTTGGTTTTGTGTCTCTGCTGCATGGTCATAAGATTGGCTGTGTGAGTATTGAGATCTAACTAACCTGTCCATGCTCCACATTTGGTCATTATCTAACATGGCTGTGTTGTTTCTTACAGCTGTGATGCGCACAAGTTTTGAAAACTTAGTTTCAGCATCGCTCCTTCTTGGCATCTTGATGCATACCTAGTCTCCCACTTTCCACTGTGGAATTTTGGTCCCATGTTTAGTGTCATACAGAATTTTGTACTTAGTTTGGTGTGCATAAATTTTGTCACTGAAAGTTGGAAGGCCATTGTGATGTGGGATCCCCCTCCTAACCAATTCGGGAACATTTTTGTACCCGGTCTCCTTCCTCTCAAAGCTGAAAAAGGAGACATACCAGTAACTGAATTCGGAGTGGTGTGATAAGCCCACAACATTTCCTGTAACGCTTGTTCAGTGGGTATTCTATTTACCACCGCCAATTGTATGCAACCTTTGACCATGCGAGTCATTCTTTCCACTAACCCATTTGCCCTAGGACAGTATAGTGGCGTTCTCAAATGTGATATGTTAAGTTTACTTAAGAATTCTGTCATGGCGTGGGACGTAAACTGAACTCCGTTATCAGTGATCATGGAGGACGGTATGCCTTCCTGAGCAAATGTATCTTTAAGAAACTGAATTACAGATGCCGTCGTTACCTGGTAGACCATTTTGACTACGGTCCAGTGAGAGTGGAAGTCAACTAAGACCAGTGCGAACTGTTTCCCCACCCCCTTGAAATTGAGAGGACCTATGATGTCCAATGCAATCTTCTCCCATGGTTTATCTGGTTCAGCTATAGGGGATATGGGGGATTGCCTGGTTACTCTAGATTTGTCACTGTTGGAACAAGTAACGCAATTTTTTACTTTTGGCTCCACTAACGAGTCCATTTTGGGGAACCAATACCTTTCACGTAACCTTGCCTTCGTTAAGCCCCTGCCCAAGTGGCCCTCGTGAACAAGGTCAATTATTTTACCCCTAATAGACTCTGGTGGAATTATTTTATCATTTCTGAATAAAATCCCTTGATCTAAGTTAAGCTCAAAATGTACCTCCCAGAACATTCTTAAATCTGCACTAATTTGATCTGAAGAATCGGGCCAACCCTGTACAGTGTAAGAAATGACCTGTGTCATAGTGTTGTCTGAGTTCATGCAATCTAGCCATTCCTGTGTAGTGATGGTATGTTTATGTTCAGTACGTAAACAAAATTGGATACCCCACAGAAAGAATTTGAAATGTTTCATCCCCCAAAAACAAGCCAACGCTTCTCTTTCCACCACTGAATAGTTCCTTTCCGCTTTGGTAAGGGATTGTGATACAAACGCAACAATTCTCTCTTTGCCCTCAATAACTTGCGAGAGTGTAGCCCCTAACTCTTTCCCACTTGCATCTGTAGTAAGAAAGGTCCTGCGGTTGTGTTCAAACTTGCACAAATACAGAGCAGAGAGTATTCCTTCCTTTACTTAAGAAAATTATGTCTGATGTTCCTCTGCCCATTTGAATTGAGTGTTGTTCTTTGTAAGTTCTCTGAGGTTGGCAGTTAGATCCGAGAAATGATTTACATATTTCGCCATATATTCAGCCAACCCTAAAAATGACTTAAGTTCATCTTTCTTTGTAGGTGCAGGAGCATCCCTTACCGCTTCAACAAGACAATGTTTGGGTTTAAACCCTTCTTTAGAGATACAATGTCCTAGGTACTCCACAGATTCCATGCCAAACTGGCATTTCTCTTTCTTAAGTGTAAGTCCAGCGTCTCTAAATTCAGACAGGACTTGTCATAAAATAGTGTTATGTTCTTCCACATTGGCACCATAAATTAGGATATCATCCTGAAAGCAAAGCGTCTTTGGCACCTCTTTTAAGATATCTTGCATAATTCTCTGAAATACTCCTGCCGCAGAGGCCAATCCGAAAGGCATGCGGCAGAACATGAAGAAGCACTCGCTGAGGCGAAGTTTTGGTTGCAGAGCGGCTGAAGCGTCGGAGGCGTCCTGTCCCACAGCAGCTGGTGCGCAGGAAGCACTCGCTGAGGCGAAGTTTAGCTGCAGAGCGGCTGAAGCGTCAGAGGCGTCGTGTCCCACGGCAGCTGGTACGCAGGAGCACTCGCTGAATCGAGGTTTAAGCGGAGAGCAACAGAAGCGTCGGAAGCGTTCCTGACAGGAACCAGACCTCCGACCGAAGATCGACAATCCGGAGATGAGGTATATTGCAGACAAGATTGCTCACTTAATCAACCACCGGAACGATGCCCAAGACAAGAAGCAAGCAAGGCAATGCTTCCGACAGATGTCAGGAAACACGGACACCTAGCCTCACGCCAACCTCAATCACATGTCCCACTGCATCTCTGGAAGACCAGCGCAGATCCACGCGGAAAACTCACATGGACAGAAACAGCAAGAGGAGTAGTGCCAAGCCCCTCTCCTCACTCTACCACCATCGGCAATGTAGATCTGCGCAGGCACAGAATATGACTTTTAAGAGTCACTCATAGAACGATGAGCAAAGACACCTCACCAGATCAAGAAGACATATTCCTCCTCATGAACAGCTGGTGGAGTGGCACACAGAAGGGGAGGAGCAGGATACATCTGTCCCCTTACACAGATCGTCGCCAGTGATATAAAGATGAAGACTCCAGAAGGTAAGAGTAGAATCCTTTATTCCTGACTCCTCTCTCCACCAGCATTCCTCCAGTCCCTCACTCAACATTCTAAGGTCCCCTCCAGGGACTAGGAACAAACCAATACCAAGTAGGGGTGATACAATAGGAACATACGAAGCATAAATATACTAGTCAGTGACGTAACATACCTTGGTAAGAAAACACATCGTGCCTACCTTACTTTTAGAAATGCTGTTCTGTCCATCCCTCCCTGCAGCCGGGAGCCACAGTGCCTACGAGAGAGCGGATCTTGCCGCTGAAGGGGACTACAACTCCCAGGGACCCATCGTGGACGCGCGAGGAACCGCGCACCTTCAGCGCGCCATCCGGCGCATAAATTACCGGAGGGCATCCCGCGGCGCAGGACGCCCGGTCATTCAACTTGCCTACCTTACTTTTAGAAATGCTGTTCTGTCCATCCCTCCCTGCAGCCGGGAGCCACAGTGCCTACGAGAGAGCGGATTGATATAAAGATGAAGACTCCAGAAGGTAAGAGTAGAATCCTTTATTGCTGACTCTTCTCTCCACCAGCATTCCTCCAGTCCCTCACTCAAAATTCTAAGGTCCCCTCCAGAGACTAGGAACAAACCAATACCAAGTAGGGGTGATACAAGAGGAACATACCAAGTATAATTATACTAGTCAGTGACGTAACATACCTTGGTAAGAAAACACATCGTAACACATCTTCCCCTTAATACAAATGAATAAACATTGTAATACAACAACCTCAACTTAAAGCAAACAGATATTTACTTGTACTTAATAAAGTCTTTGTGCCAACCTGGGGTTCTGCATGTTCTTCGTGTGATAGGTAAATCATTGATGTCTTGGTTTTGTGTCTCTGCTGCATGGTCATAAGATTGGCTGTGTGAGTATTGAGATCTAACTAACCTGTCCATGCTCCACATTTGGTCATTATCTAACATGGCTGTGTTGTTTCTTACAGCTGTGATGCGCACAAGTTTTGAAAACTTAGTTTCAGCATCGCTCCTTCTTGGCATCTTGATGCATACCTAGTCTCCCACTTTCCACTGTGGAATTTTGGTCCCATGTTTAGTGTCATACAGAATTTTGTACTTAGTTTGGTGTGCATAAATTTTGTCACTGAAAGCTTGCATGTCCATTGTCATGTGGGATCCCCCTCCTAACCAATTCGGGAACATTTTTGTACCCGGTCTCCTTCATCTCAAAGCTGAAAAAGGAGACATACCAGTAACTGAATTCGGAGTGGTGTGATAAGCCCACAACATTTCCTGTAACGCTTGTTCAGTGGGTATTCTATTTACCACCGCCAATTGTATGCAACCTTTGACCATGCGATTCATTCTTTCCACTAACCCATTTGCCCTAGGACAGTATAGTGGCGTTCTCAAATGTGATATGTTAAGTTTACTTAAGAGTTCTGTCATGGCGTGGGACGTAAACTGAACTCCGTTATCGGTGATCATGGAGGACGGTATGCCTTCCTGAGCAAATGTATCTTTAAGAAACTGAATTACAGATGCGGTCGTTACCTGGTAGACCATTTTGACTACGGTCCAGTGAGAGTGGAAGTCAACTAAGACCAGTGCGAACTGTTTCCCCACCCCCTTGAAATTGAGAGGACCTATGATGTCCAATGCAATCTTCTCCCATGGTTTATCTGGTTCAGCTATAGGGGATATGGGGGATTGCCTGGTTACTCTAGATTTGTCACTGTTGGAACAAGTAACGCAATTTTTTACTTTTGTCTCCACTAACGAGTCCATTTTGGGGAACCAATACCTTTCACGTAACCTTGCCTTCGTTAAGCCCCTGCCCAAGTGGCCCTCGTGAACAAGGTCAATTATTTTACCCCTAATAGACTCCGGTGGAATTATTTTATCATTTCTGAATAAAATCCCTTGATCTAAGTTAAGCTCAAAATGTACCTCCCAGAACATTCTTAAATCTGCACTAATTTGATCTGAAGAATCGGGCCAACCCTGTACAGTGTAAGAAATGACCTGTGTCATAGTGTTGTCTGAGTTCATGCAATCTAGCCATTCCTGTGTAGTGATGGTATGTTTATGTTCAGTACGTAAACAAAATTGGATACCCCACAGAAAGAATTTGAAATGTTTCATCCCCCAAAAACAAGCCAACGCTTCTCTTTCCACCACTGAATAGTTCCTTTCCGCTTTGGTAAGGGATCGTGATACAAACGCAACAATTCTCTCTTTGCCCTCAATAACTTGCGAGAGTGTAGCCCCTAACTCTTTCCCACTTGCATCTGTAGTAAGAAAGGTCCTGCGGTTGTGTTCAAACTTGCACAAATACAGAGCAGAGAGTATTCCTTCCTTTACTTAAGAAAATTATGTCTGATGTTCCTCTGCCCATTTGAATTGAGTGTTGTTCTTTGTAAGTTCTCTGAGGTTGGCAGTTAGATCCGAGAAATGATTTACATATTTCGCCATATATTCAGCCAACCCTAAAAATGACTTAAGTTCATCTTTCTTTGTAGGTGCAGGAGCATCCCTTACCGCTTCAACAAGGCAATGTTTGGGTTTAAACCCTTCTTTAGAGATACAATGTCCTAGGTACTCCACAGATTCCATGCCAAACTGGCATTTCTCTTTCTTAAGTGTAAGTCCAGCGTCTCTAAATTCAGACAGGACTTGTCTTAAAATAGTGTTATGTTCTTCCACATTGGCACCATAAATTAGGATATCATCCTGAAAGCAAAGCGTCTTTGGCACCTCTTTTAAGATATCTTGCATAATTCTCTGAAATACTCCTGCCGCAGAGGCCAATCAGAAAGGCATGCGGCAGAACATGAAGAAGCACTCGCTGAGGCGAAGTTTTGGTTGCAGAGCGGCTGAAGCGTCGGAGGCGTCCTGTCCCACAGCAGCTGGTGCGCAGGAAGCACTCGCTGAGGCGAAGTTTAGCTGCAGAGCGGCTGAAGCGTCAGAGGCGTCGTGTCCCACGGCAGCTGGTACGCAGGAGCACTCGCTGAATCGAGGTTTAAGCGGAGAGCAACAGAAGCGTCGGAAGCGTTCCTGACAGGAACCAGACCTCCGACCGAAGATCGACAATCCGGAGATGAGGTATATTGCAGAAAAGATTGCTCACTTAATCAACCACCGGAACGATGCCCAAGACAAGGAGCAAGCAAGGCAATGCTTCCGACAGATGTCAGGAAACACGGACACCTAGCCTCACGCCAACCGCAATCACATGTCCCACTTCATCTCTGGAAGACCAGCGCAGATCCACGCGGAAAACTCACATGGACAGAAACAGCAAGAGGAGTAGTGCCAAGCCCCTCTCCTCACTCTACCACCATCGGCAAAGTAGATCTGCGCAGGCACAGAATATGACTTTTAAGAGTCACTCATAGAACGATGAGCAAAGACACCTCACCAGATCAAGAAGACATATTCCTCCTCATGAACAGCTGGTGGAGTGGCACACAGAAGGGGAGGAGCAGGATACATCCGTCCCCTTACACAGATCGTCGCCAGTGATATAAAGATGAAGACTCCAGAAGGTAAGAGTAGAATCCTTTATTCCTGACTCCTCTCTCCACCAGCATTCCTCCAGTCCCTCACTCAACATTCTAAGGTCCCCTCCAGGGACTAGAAACAAACCAATACCAAGTAGGGGTGATACAATAGGAACATACCAAGTATAATTATACTAGTCAGTTACGTAACATACCTTGGTAAGAAAACACATCGTGCCTACCTTACTTTTAGAAATGCTGTTCTGTCCATCCCTCCCTGCAGCCAGGAGCCACAGTGCCTACGAGAGAGCGGATCTTGCCGCTGAAGGGGACTACAACTCCGAGGGAGCCATCGTGGACGCGCGAGGAACCGCGCACCTTCAGCGCGCCATCCGGCGCATACATTACCGGAGGGCATCCCGCGGCGCGGGACGCCCGGTCATTCAACTTGCCTACCTTACTTTTAGAAATTCTGTTCTGTCCATCCCTCCCTGCAGCCGGGAGCCACAGTGCCTACGAGAGAGCGGATTGATATAAAGATGAAGACTCCAGAAGGTAAGAGTAGAATCCTTTATTCCTGGCTCTTCTCTCCACCAGCATTCCTCCAGTCCCTCACTCAACATTCTAAGGTCCCCTCCAGGGACTAGGAACAAAGCAATACCAAGTAGGGGTGATACAAGAGGAACATACCAAGTATAATTATACTAGTCAGTGACGTAACATACCTTGGTAAGAAAACACATCGTAACACATCTTCCCCTTAATACAAATGAATAAACATTGTAATACAACAACCTCAACTTAAAGCAAACAGATATTTACTTGTACTTGATAAAGTCTTTGTGCCAACCTGGGGTTCTGCATGTTCTTCGTGTGATAGGTAAATCATTGATGTCTTGGTTTTGTGTCTCTGCTGCATGGTCATAAGATTGGCTGTGTGAGTATTGAGATCTAACTAACCTGTCCATGCTCCACATTTGGTCATTATCTAACATGGCTGTGTTGTTTCTTACAGCTGTGATGCGCACAAGTTTTGAAAACTTAGTTTCAGCATCGCTCCTTCTTGGCATCTTGATGCATACCTAGTCTCCCACTTTCCACTGTGGAATTTTGGTCCCATGTTTAGTGTCATACAGAACTTTGTACTTAGTTTGGTGTGCATAAATTTTGTCCCTGAAAGCTTGCATGTCCATTGTGATGTGGGATCCCCCTCCTAACCAATTCGGGAAAATTTTTGTACCCGGTCTCCTTCCTCTCAAAGCTGAAAAAGGAGACATACCAGTAACTGAATTCGGAGTGGTGTGATAAGCCCACAACATTTCCTGTAACGCTTGTTCAGTGGGTATTCTATTTACCACCGCCAATTGTATGCAACCTTTGACCATGCGATTCATTCTTTCCACTAACCCATTTGCCCTAGGACAGTATAGTGGCGTTCTCAAATGTGATATGTTAAGTTTACTTAAGAATTCTGTCATGGCGTGGGACGTAAACTGAACTCCGTTATCAGTGATCATGGAGGACGGTATGCCTTCCTGAGAAAATGTATCTTTAAGAAACTGAATTACAGATGCGGTCGTTACCTGGTAGACCATTTTGACTACGGTCCAGTGAGAGTGGAAGTCAACTAAGACCAGTGCGAACTGTTTCCCCACCCCCTTGAAATTGAGAGGACCTATGATGTCCAATGCAATCTTCTCCCATGGTTTATCTGGTTCAGCTATAGGGTATATGGGGGATTGCCTGGTTACTCTAGATTTGTCACTGTTGGAACATGTAACGCAATTTTTTACTTTTGTCTCCACTAACGAGTCCATTTTGGGGAACCAATAACTTTCACGTAACCTTGCCTTCGTTAAGCCCCTGCCCAAGTGGCCCTCGTGAACAAGATCAATTATTTTACCCCTAATAGAGTCCGGTGGAATTATTTTATCATTTCTGAATAAAATCCCTTGATCTAAGTTAAGCTCAAAATGTACCTCCCAGAACATTCTTAAATCTGCACTAATTTGATCAGAAGAATCAGGCCAACCCTGTACAGTGTAAGAAATGACCTGTGTCATAGTGTTGTCTGAGTTCATGCAATCTAGCCATTCCTGTGTAGTGATGGTATGTTTATGATCAGTACGTAAACAAAATTGGATACCCCACAGAAAGAATTTGAAATGTTTCATCCCCCAAAAACAAGCCAACGCTTCTCTTTCCACCACTGAATAGTTCCTTTCCGCTTTGGTAAGGGATCGTGATACAAACGCAACAATTCTCTCTTTGCCCTCAATAACTTGCGAGAGTGTAGCCCCTAACCCTTTCCCACTTGCATCTGTAGTAAGAAAGGCCCTGCGGTTGTGTTCAAACTTGCACAAATACGGAGCAGAGAGTATACCTTCCTTTACTTAAGAAAATGATGTCTGATGTTCCTCTGCCCATTTGAATTGAGTGTTGTTCTTTGTAAGTTCTCTGAGGTTGGCAGTTAGATCCGAGAAATGATTGACATATTTCGCCATATATTCAGCCAACCCTAAAAATGACTTAAGTTCATCTTTCTTTGTAGGTGCAGGAGCATCCCTTACCGCTTCAACAAGGCAATGTTTGGGTTTAAACCCTTCTTTAGAGATACAATGTCCTAGGTACTCCACAGATTCCACGCCAAACTGGCATTTCTCTTTCTTAAGTGTAAGTCCAGCGTCTCTAAATTTAGACAGGACTTGTCTTAAAATAGTGTTATGTTCTTCCACATTGGCACCATAAATTAGGATATCATCCTGAAAGCAAAGCGTCTTTGGCACCTCTTTTAAGATATGTTGCATAATTCTCTGAAATACTCCTGCCGCAGAGGCCAATCCGAAAGGCATGCGGCAGAACATGAAGGTGCCCATGGGTGTAGTAAAGGTAGTGAGTTTTCTAGAGTCCGGATGTAGCTCCACTTGATGGTACGCCATGGAGAGATCCAGGACGCTGAAACAAATCGCTCCACCCATGGTGCTTAACATCTCGTGGATGCGGGGTAAAGGATGTCTCTCTACCAGTATGTTATTATTTAGGTCACGTAAATCAATGTACATGCGAATGTTTTGATTATGACCTTTCTTAGCAATAACAATAGGGGCGACCCATTCAGGACAGTCAACAGGTTGAATGATGTTCAGTTTCTCCAACCTATCTAGCTCTTTTCTCAAAGGTTCCCACATAAGATGTGGAATAGGTCTAGTTTTGTGGATTACTGGTTTAGCGTTTTGTTTCAATTGAATTCTGTGTTGAAATTCTTTAAGCAAACCTAAGTTTTCTGAAAAGACTTCTGGAAATTCACTTGCAATGTGTTCACTTATATTTGAAGGACTTACCACCAAAACTTGTTCTGGGTTATTTGGGTCTAACTTAATTACCAGCTCTCTTTGATGTTGCCATCCCAATAAATCTGACCCATTCTCTACAACGTAAACTTTCCCTACTGTGCGACGGCCTTTGAAAGAAATAAGAGATTTAAACATTCCTTTCATAGGTATAGGGTCTCTGTTATAACCACTGGGAGCTATGTCTGCCTTATCCAGTTTGTCCTGCCCTCTTCCTAAGACGGATTGGAAATCTGAGAAGTTCACCAGAGTGAAAGGCGAGCAAGAGTCTGCAAACATTTTGACACTTTTCCCATCAATAGAAACATCACATTCAGGGTAGCTTTGCTGCTCGTGAATTGCAACCTCGTTAATTTGTAGAATAATTTTCTTAACCTGGGTTTTATCCTCAATGACTTGATTTCCCCCCGTCTTCTTCGGGAAGCACCCACAAACCCTTGCTAGATGCCCTTTCTTGTTACATTTTCTGCACCAAGCATATCTGGCTTGACAGTTGAGGTCATTTGCCAAATGATTGTTGCTTCTGCAACGATAGCATTTAAGTTTAGAATTTTCCGAGTTTGCTGTTTGAGTACGCCAATTGTCATTTTTGGATGGTTCATTTATAATCTTGTACACATCTGATTTTTCATCTAGATTGGTTATCTCTGATACCCTGTCACTACACTCTGATGAATTTATCTCTTTTATGCAAATTGCTGTATGTTCAATTGATTTTGCAATTTTAATTGCCTCCGGAAGATCTGATTGTTTTTCTAATAATATCCTCTGGGTTTCTTTGCTGTTAGTACAGCGCACCAACTGGTCTCTGATTAAAGAGTCACTTAGATCACTGAAAGCACAAAGTTTGCTGAGGCCTCTGAGAACAGCAACGTAAGTGGACACATTCTCTTGCTTGCCCAGTCCACGACTGAAGAATTTGTGCCTCTCCAAGACTATATTAACCTTGTCCCCAAAGTGATTCCGTAGCTTAGACAAAGTTGTTTCATAGGCATCCTCATCCTCTTCCTCTATCTCTGGTTCCGGTAGTGATTCAAATATTTTCCTTCCATTTGAACCCAAGTTGTGTAGCAATATGTGCTGTTTTCTAAACGCACTGAATTTTTCCCCTCCAATGGCTACCAGATACGACTCAAATACCTTCTCCCAATCTTCCCATGGGATGGTAGGTTCTCCAAATTCATTCAGGAACGGCGCTGGTTGCAACATGCTTGCAGCTGCCATAATGGAAGAGATGACAACATACTATAAGTGTAATTTGTAAGGTACACTCAGAATGATGAGATAAGAAAAGTGCGTTGTTCCAACAATCAGTACTTAAAATGAAATTTTTAAATGAGCATAACCGATCCTGTGCCTTAAGGACATAGAGATGGTGATAAAATATAGATCCAAATGTCAACACGACATAACATTCTACACATCTCCTATATATAACTCTGTGACTAAATGATACACATACAGGCTTGAATAATAACATGAAAAATATGAGAACAGCCGATAGTGGCAAAATCCATTAAATCTAAGGTGTGTGTATCACTGTAGCCTTTCAAAAATTACTACCAACAAACATTACTACCAGCACGTCATTATGTGAGGTAGAACGACCTGCAATTGGTGAAGTTTGGCTTGTACTATTACCGTTAAAAGAGTGTATATCACTGCAATTGAAGTAAACACCAATTCCTAGGTGTCTAATGACTAATTATGCATTAATTTAAGGTGCGCGTGTCACCGTGATTTCACACGCTAAGGAGTGCGCATCTCCGAACGATATTAGATGGACTGATTCGTACGCTCCAAAAAATTCACCTAAAAGGCTGTAGAACATAACTCGTTTCTGACAATCTATAACGGTGTGCGTGTCACCGATGAAATCAGCTTGACACGCTAAGGCGTGCGTTTTTCCGCATGAAAACTTAAAGAAATACCTTCCTAATCTTGGCCCACAGCAGCTGGTGCGAGAAAGCACTCACTGAGGCGAAGTTTCGCTGCAGAGCGGTTGAAGCGTCGGTGGCGTCCTGTCCCACAGCAGCTGGTGCGCAGGAAGCACTCGCTGAGGCGAAGTTTTGGTTGCAGAGCGGCTGAAGCGTCGGAGGCGTCCTGTCCCACAGCAGCTGGTGCGCAGGAAGCACTCGCTGAGGCGAAGTTTAGCTGCAGAGCGGCTGAAGCGTCAGAGGCGTCGTGTCCCACGGCAGCTGGTACGCAGGAGCACTCGCTGAATCGAGGTTTAAGCGGAGAGCAACAGAAGCGTCGGAAGCGTTCCGGACAGGAAGCAGACCTCCGACCGAAGATCGACAATCCGGAGATGAGGTATATTGCAGACAAGATTGCTCACTTAATCAACCACCGGAACGATGCCCAAGACAAGGAGCAAGCAAGGCAATGCTTCCGACAGATGTCAGGAAACACGGACACCTAGCCTCACGCCAACCTCAATCACATGTCCCACTGCATCTCTGGAAGACCAGCGCAGATCCACGCGGAAAACTCACATGGACAGAAACAGCAAGAGGAGTAGTGCCAAGCCCCTCTCCTCACTCTACCACCATCGGCAATGTAGATCTGCGCAGGCACAGAATATGACTTTTAAGAGTCACTCATAGAACGATGAGCAAAGACACCTCACCAGATCAAGAAGACATATTCCTCCTCATGAGCAGCTGGTGGAGTGGCACACAGAAGGGGAGGAGCAGGATACATCTGTCCCCTTACACAGATCGTCGCCAGTGATATAAAGATGAAGACTCCAGAAGGTAAGAGTAGAATCCTTTATTCCTGACTCCTCTCTCCACCAGCATTCCTCCAGTCCCTCACTCAACATTGTAAGGTCCCCTCCAGGGACTAGGAACAAACCAATACCAAGTAGGGGTGATACAATAGGAACATACCAAGCATAAATATACTAGTACGTGACGTAACATACCTTGGTAAGAAAACACATCGTGCCTACCTTACTTTTAGAAATGCTGTTCTGTCCATCCCTCCCT
Source organism: Triturus cristatus (assembly GCF_964204655.1). Taxonomy (NCBI): domain Eukaryota; kingdom Metazoa; phylum Chordata; class Amphibia; order Caudata; family Salamandridae; genus Triturus; species Triturus cristatus. Next base: position 1,813,811,630 of record NC_140589.1, read on the forward strand.
GCAGCCGGGAGCCACAGTGCCTACGAGAGAGCGGATCTTGCCGCTGAAGGGGACTACAACTCCCAGGGAGCCATCGTGGACGCGCGAGGAACCGCGCACCTTCAGCGCGCCATCCGGCGCATAAATTACCGGAGGGCATCCCGCGGCGCAGGACGTCCGGTCATTCAACTTGCCTACCTTACTTTTAGAAATGCTGTTCTGTCCATCCCTCCCTGCAGCCGGGAGCCACAGTGCCTACGAGAGAGCGGATTGATATAAAGATGAAGACTCCAGAAGGTAAGAGTAGAATCCTTTATTCCTGACTCTTCTCTCCACCAGCATTCCTCCAGTCCCTCACTCAGAATTCTAAGGTCCCCTCCAGTGACTAGGAACAAACCAATACCAAGTAGGGGTGATACAAGAGGAACATACTAAGTATAATTATACTAGTCAGTGACGTAACATACCTTGGTAAGAAAACACATCGTAACATATCTTCCCCTTAATACAAATGAATAAACATTGTAATACAACAACCTCAACTTAAATCAAACAGATATTTACTTGTACTTAATAAAGTCTTTGTGCCAACCTGGGGTTCTGCATGTTCTTCGTGTGATAGGTAAATCATTTATGTCTTGGTTTTGTGTCTCTGCTGCATGGTCATAAGATTGGCTGTGTGAGTATTGAGATCTAACTAACCTGTCCATGCTCCACATTTGGTCATTATCTAACATGGCTGTGTTGTTTCTTACAGCTGTGATGCGCACAAGTTTTGAAAACTTAGTTTCAGCATCGCTCCTTCTTGGCATCTTGATGCATACCTAGTCTCCCACTTTCCACTGTGGAATTTTGGTCCCATGTTTAGTGTCATACAGAATTTTGTACTTAGTTTGGTGTGCATAAATTTTGTCACTGAAAGCTTGCATGTCCATTGTGATGTGGGATCCCCCTCCTAACCAATTCGGGAACATTTTTGTACCCGGTCTCCTTCCTCTCAAAGCTGAAAAAGGAGACATACCAGTAACTGAATTCGGAGTGGTGTGATAAGCCCACAACATTTCCTGTAACGCTTGTTCAGTGGGTATTCTATTTACCACCGCCAATTGTATGCAACCACTGACCATGCGAGTCATTCTTTCCACTAACCCATTTGCCCTAGGACAGTATAGTGGCGTTCTCAAATGTGATATGTTAAGTTTACTTAAGAATTCTGTCATGGCGTGGGACGTAAACTGAACTCCGTTATCAGTGATCATGGAGGACGGTAAGCCTTCCTGAGCAAATGTATCTTTAAGAAACTGAATTACAGATGCGGTCGTTACCTGGTAGACCATTTTGACTACGGTCCAGTGAGAGTGGAAGTCAACTAAGACCAGTGCGAACTGTTTCCCCACCCCCTTGAAATTGAGAGGACCTATGATGTCCAATGCTATCTTCTCCCATGGTTTATCTGGTTCAGCTATAGGGGATATGGGGGATTGCCTGGTTACTCTAGATTTGTCACTGTTGGAACAAGTAACGCAATTTTTTACTTTTGTCTCCACTAACGAGTCCATTTTGGGGAACCAATACCTTTCACGTAACCTTGCCTTCGTTAAGCCCCTGCCCAAGTGGCCCTCGTGAACAAGGTCAATTATTTTACCCCTAATAGACTCCGGTGGAATTATTTTATCATTTCTGAATAAAATCCCTTGATCTAAGTTAAGCTCAAAATGTACCTCCCAGAACATTCTTAAATCTGCACTAATTTGATCTGAAGAATCGGGCCAACCCTGTACAGTGTAAGAAATGACCTGTGTCATAGTGTTGTCTGAGTTCATGCAATCTAGCCATTCCTGTGTAGTGATGGTATGTTTATGTTCAGTACGTAAACAAAATTGGATACCCCACAGAAAGAATTTGAAATGTTTCATCCCCCAAAAACAAGCCAACGCTTCTCTTTCCACCACTGAATAGTTCCTTTCCGCTTTGGTAAGGGATCGTGATACAAACGCAACAATTCTCTCTTTGCCCTCAATAACTTGCGAGAGTGTAGCCCCTAACTCTTTCCCACTTGCATCTGTAGTAAGAAAGGTCCTGCGGTTGTGTTCAAGCTTGCACAAATACAGAGCAGAGAGTATTCCTTCCTTTACTTAAGAAAATTATGTCTGATGTTCCTCTGCCCATTTGAATTGAGTGTTGTTCTTTGTAAGTTCTCTGAGGTTGGCAGTTAGATCCGAGAAATGATTTACATATTTCGCCATATATTCAGCCAACCCTAAAAATGACTTAAGTTCATCTTTCTTTGTAGGTGCAGGAGCATCCCTTACCGCTTCAACAAGGCAATGTTTGGGTTTAAACCCTTCTTTAGAGATACAATGTCCTAGGTACTCCACAGATTCCATGCCAAACTGGCATTTCTCTTTCTTAAGTGTAAGTCCAGCGTCTCTAAATTCAGACAGGACTTGTCTTAAAATAGTGTTATGTTCTTCCACATTGGCACCATAAATTAGGATATCATCCTGAAAGCAAAGCGTCTTTGGCACCTCTTTTAAGATATCTTGCATAATTCTCTGAAATACTCCTGCCGCAGAGGCCAATCAGAAAGGCATGCGGCAGAACATGAAGAAGCACTCGCTGAGGCGAAGTTTGGGTTGCAGAGCGGCTGAAGCGTCGGAGGCGTCCTGTCCCACAGCAGCTGGTGCGCAGGAAGCACTCGCTGAGGCGAAGTTTAGCTGCAGAGCGGCTGAAGCGTCAGAGGCGTCGTGTCCCACGGCAGCTGGTACGCAGGAGCACTCGCTGAATCGAGGTTTAAGCGGAGAGCAACAGAAGCGTAGGAAGCGTTCCTGACAGGAACCAGATCTCCGACCGAAGATCGACAATCCGGAGATGAGGTATATTGCAGACAAGATTGCTCACTTAATCAACCACCGGAACGATGCCCAAGACAAGGAGCAAGCAAGGCAATGCTTCCGACAGATGTCAGGAAACACGGACACCTAGCCTCACGCCAACCTCAATCACATGTCCCACTGCATCTCTGGAAGACCAGCGCAGATCCACGCGGAAAACTCACATGGACAGAAACAGCAAGAGGAGTAGTGCCAAGCCCCTCTCCTCACTCTACCACCATCGGCAATGTAGATCTGCGCAGGCACAGAATATGACTTTTAAGAGTCACTCATAGAACGATGAGCAAAGACACCTCACCAGATCAAGAAGACATATTCCTCCTCATGAACAGCTGGTGGAGTGGCACACAGAAGGGGAGGAGCAGGATACATCCGTCCCCTTACACAGATCGTCGCCAGTGATATAAAGATGAAGACTCCAGAAGGTAAGAGTAGAATCCTTTATTCCTGACTCCTCTCTCCACCAGCATTCCTCCAGTCCCTCACTCAACATTCTAAGGTCCCCTACAGGGACTAGAAACAAACCAATACCAAGTAGGGGTGATACAATAGGAACATGCCAAGCATAATTATACTAGTCAGTGACGTAACATACCTTGGTAAGAAAACACATCGTGCCTACCTTACTTTTAGAAATGCTGTTCTGTCCATCCCTCCCTGCAGCCGGGAGCCACAGTGCCTACGAGAGAGCGGATCTTGCCGCTGAAGGGGACTACAACTCCCAGGGAGCCATCGTGGACGCGCGAGGAACCGCGCACCTTCAGCGCGCCATCCGGCGCATACATTACCGGAGGGCATCCCGCGGCGCGGGACGCCCGGTCATTCAACTTGCCTACCTTACTTTTAGAAATGCTGTTCTGTCCATCCCTCCCTGCAGCCGGGAGCCACAGTGCCTACGAGAGAGCGGATTGATATAAAGATGAAGACTCCAGAAGGTAAGAGTAGAATCCTTTATTCCTGGCTCTTCTCTCCACCAGCATTCCTCCAGTCCCTCACTCAACATTCTAAGGTCCCCTCCAGGGACTAGGAACAAAGCAATACCAAGTAGGGGTGATACAAGAGGAACATACCAAGTATAATTATACTAGTCAGTGACGTAACATACCTTGGTAAGAAAACACATCGTAACACATCTTCCCCTTAATACAAATGAATAAACATTGTAATACAACAACCTCAACTTAAAGCAAACAGATATTTACTTGTACTTAATAAAGTCTTTGTGCCAACCTGGGGTTCTGCATGTTCTTCGTGTGATAAGTAAATCATTGATGTCTTGGTTTTGTGTCTCTGCTGCATGGTCATAAGATTGGCTGTGTGAGTATTGAGATCTAACTAACCTGTCCATGCTCCACATTTGGTCATTATCTAACATGGCTGTGTTGTTTCTTACAGCTGTGATGCGCACAAGTTTTGAAAACTTAGTTTCAGCATCGCTCCTTCTTGGCATCTTGATGCATACCTAGTCTCCCACTTTCCACTGTGGAATTTTGGTCCCATGTTTAGTGTCATACAGAATTTTGTACTTAGTTTGGTGTGCATAAATTTTGTCACTGAAAGCTTGCATGTCCATTGTGATGTGGGATCCCCCTCCTAACCAATTCGGGAACATTTTTGTACCCGGTCTCCTTCCTCTCAAAGCTGAAAAAGGAGACATACCAGTAACTGAATTCGGAGTGGTGTGATAAGCCCACAACATTTCCTGTAACGCTTGTTCAGTGGGTATTCTATTTACCACCGCCAATTGTATGCAACCTTTGCCCATGCGATTCATTCTTTCCACTAACCTATTTGCCCTAGGACAGTATAGTGGCGTTCTCAAATGTGATATGTTAAGTTTACTTAAGAATTCTGTCATGGCGTGGGACGTAAACTGAACTCCGTTATCAGTGATCATGGAGGACGGTATGCCTTCCTGAGCAAATGTATCTTTAAGAAACTGAATTACAGATGCGGTCGTTACCTGGTAGACCATTTTGACTACGGTCCAGTGAGAGTGGAAGTCAACTAAGACCAGTGCGAACTGTTTCCCCACCCCCTTGAAATTGAGAGGACCTATGATGTCCAATGCAATCTTCTCCCATGGTTTATCTGGTTCAGCTATAGGGGATATGGGGGATTGCGTGGTTACTCTAGATTTGTCACTGTTGGAACATGTAACACAAGTTTTTTACTTTTGTCTCCACTAACGAGTCCATTTTGGGGAACCAATACCTTTCACGTAACCTTGCCTTCGTTAAGCCCCTGCCCAAGTGGACCTCGTGAACAAGATCAATTATTTTACCCCTAATAGAGTCCGGTGGAATTATTTTATCATTTCTGAATAAAATCCCTTGATCTAAGTTAAGCTCAAAATGTACCTCCCAGAACATTCTTAAATCTGCACTAATTTGATCAGAAGAATCGGGCCAACCCTGTAAAGTGTAAGAAATGACCTGTGTCATAGTGTTGACTGAGTTCATGCAATCTAGCCATTCCTGTGTAGTGATGGTATGTTTATGATCAGTACGTAAACAAAATTGGATACCCCACAGAAAGAATTTGAAATGTTTCATCCCCCAAAAACAAGCCAACGCTTCTCTTTCCACCACTGAATAGTTCCTTTCCGCTTTGGTAAGGGATCGTGATACAAACGCAACAATTCTCTCTTTGCCCTCAATAACTTGCGAGAGTGTAGCCCCTAACCCTTTCCCACTTGCATCTGTAGTAAGAAAGGTCCTGCGGTTGTGTTCAAACTTGCACAAATACGGAGCAGAGAGTATACCTTCCTTCACTTAAGAAAATTATGTCTGATGTTCCTCTGCCCATTTGAATTGAGTGTTGTTCTTTGTAAGTTCTCTGAGGTTGGCAGTTAGATCCGAGAAATGATTTACATATTTCGCCATATATTCAGCCAACCCTAAAAATGACTTAAGTTCATCTTTCTTTGTAGGTGCAGGAGCATCCCTTACCGCTTCAACAAGGCAATGTTTCGGTTTAAACCCTTCTTTAGAGATACAATGTCCTAGGTACTCCACAGATTCCATGCCAAACTGGCATTTCTCTTTCTTAAGTGTAAGTCCAGCGTCTCTAAATTTAGACAGGACTTGTCTTAAAATAGTGTTATGTTCTTCCACATTGGCACCATAAATTAGGATATCATCCTGAAAGCAAAGCGTCTTTGGCACCTCTTTTAAGATATGTTGCATAATTCTCTGAAATACTCCTGCCGCAGAGGCCAATCCGAAAGGCATGCGGCAGAACATGAAGGTGCCCATGGGTGTAGTAAAGGTAGTGAGTTTTCTAGAGTCCGGATTTAGCTCCACTTGATGGTACGCCATGGAGAGATCCAGGACGCTGAAATAAATCGCTCCACCCATGGTGCTTAACATCTCGTGGATGCGGGGTAAAGGATGTCTCTCCACCAGTATGTTATTATTTAGGACACGTAAATCAATGCACATGCGAATGTCTTGACTATGACCTTTCTTAGCAATAACAATGGGGGCGACCCATTCAGAACAGTCAACAGGTTGAATGATGTTCAGTTTCTCCAACCTATCTAGCTCTTTTCTCAAAGGTTCCCACATAAGATGTGGAATAGGTCTAGTTTTGTGGATTACTGGTTTAGCGTTTTGTTTCAATTGAATTCTGTGTTGAAATTCTTTAAGCAAACCTAAGTTTTCTGAAAAGACTTCTGGAAATTCACTTGCAATGTGTTCACTTATATTAGAAGGACTTACCACCAAATCTTGTTCTGGGATTAATTGGGTCTAACTTAATTCCCAGCTCTCTTTGATGTTGCCATCCCAATAAATCTGACCCATTCTCTACAACGTAAACTTTCCCTACTGTGCGACGGCCTTTGAAAGAAATAAGAGATTTAAACATTCCTTTCATAGGTATAGGGTCTCTGTTATAACCACTGGGAGCTATGTCTGCCTTATCCAGTTTGTCCTGCCCTCTTCCTAAGACGGATTGGAAATCCGAGAAGTTCACCAGAGTGAAAGGCGAGCAAGAGTCTGCAAACATTTTGACACTTTTCCCATCAATAGAAACATCACATTCAGGGTAGCTTTGCTACTCGTGAATTGCAACCTCGTTAATTTGTAGAATAATTTTCTTAACCTGTGTTTTATCCTCAATGACTTGATTTCCCCCCGTCTTCTTCGGGAAGCACCCACAAACCCTTGCTAGATGCCCTTTCTTGTTACATTTTCTGCACCAAGCATCTCTGGCTTGACAGTTGAGGTCATTTGCCAAATGATTGTTGCTTCCGCAACGATAGCATTTAAGTTTAGAATTTTCCGAGTTTGCTGTTTGAGTACGCCAATTGTCATTTTTGGATGGTTCATTTTTAATCTTGTACACATCTGATTTTTCATCTAGATTGGTTATCTCTGATACCCTGTCACTACACTCTGATGAATGTATCTCTTTTATGCAAATTGCTGTATGTTCAATTGATTTTGCAATTTTAATTGCCTCCGGAAGATCTGATTGTTTTTCTAATAATTTCCTCTGGGTTTCTTTGCTGTTAGTACAGCGCACCAACTGGTCTCTGATTAAAGAGTCACTTAGATCACTGAAAGCACAACGTTTGCTGAGGCCTCTGAGAACAGCAACGTAAGTGGACACATTCTCTTGCTTGCCCAGTCCACGACTGAAGAATTTGTGCCTCTCCAAGACTATATTAACCTTGTCCCCAAAGTGATTCCGTAGCCTAGACAAAGTTGTTTCATAGGCATCCTCATCCTCTTCCTCTATCTCTGGTTCCGGTAGTGATTCAAATATTTTCCTTCCATTTGAACCCAAGTTGTGTAGCAATATGTGCTGTTTTCTAAACGTACTGAATTTTTCCCCTCCAATGGCTACCAGATACGACTCAAATACCTTCTCCCAATCTTCCCATGGGATGGTAGGTTCTCCAAATTCATTCAGGAACGGCGCTGGTTGCAACATGCTTGCAGCTGCCATAATGGAAGAGATGACAACGTACTATAGATGTAATTTGTAAGGTACACTCAGAATGATGAGATAAGAAAAGTGCGTTGTTCCAACAATTAGTACTTAAAATGAAATTTTTAAATGAGCATAACCGATCCTGTGCCTTAAGGACATAGAGATGGTGATAATATATAGATCCAAATGTCAACACGACATAACATTCTACACATCTCCTATATATAACTCTGTGACTAAATGATACACATACAGGCTTGAATAATAACATGAAAAATATGAGAACAGCCTATAGTGGCAAAATCCATTAAATCTAAGGTGTGTGTATCACTGTAGCCTTTCAAAAATTACTACCAACAAACATTACTACCAGCAAGTCATTATGTGAGGTAGAACGACCTGCAATTGGTGAAGTTTGGCTTGTACTTTTACCGTTAAAAGAGTGTATATCACTGCAATTGAAGTAAACACCAATTCCTAGGTGTCTAATGACTAATTATGCATTAATTTAAGGTGCGCGTGTCACCGTGATTTCACACGCTAAGGAGTGCGCATCTCCGAACGATATTAGATGGACTGATTCGTACGCTCCAAAAAATTCACCTAAAATGCTGTAGAACATAACTCGTTTCTGACAATCTATAACGGTGTGCGTGTCACCGATGAAATCAGCTTGACACGCTAAGGCGTGCGTTTTTCCGCATGAAAACTTAAAGAAATATCTTCCTAATCTTGGCCCACAGCAGCTGGTGCGAGGAAGCACTCACTGAGGCAAAGTTTCGCTGCAGAGCGGTTGAAGCGTCGGTGGCGTCCTGTCCCACAGCAGCTGGTGCGCAGGAAGCACTCGCTGAGGCGAAGTTTTGGTTGCAGAGCTGCTGAAGTGTCGGAGGCGTCCTGTCCCACAGCAGCTGGTGCGCAGGAAGCACTCGCTGAGGCGAAGTTTAGCTGCAGAGCGGCTGAAGCGTCAGAGGCGTCGTGTCCCACGGCAGCTGGTACGCAGGAGCACTCGCTGAATCGAGGTTTAAGCGGAGAGCAACAGAAGCGTCGGAAGCGTTCCTGACAGGAACCAGACCTCCGACCGAAGATCGACAATCCGGAGATGAGGTATATTGCAGACAAGATTGCTCACTTAATCAACCACCGGAACGATGCCCAAGACAAGGAGCAAGCAAGGCAATGCTTCCGACAGATGTCAGGAAACACGGACACCTAGCCTCACGCCAACCTCAATCACATGTCCCACTGCATCTCTGGAAGACCAGCGCAGATCCACGCGGAAAACTCACATGGACAGAAACAGCAAGAGGAGTAGTGCCAAGCCCCTCTCCTCACTCTACCACCATCGGCAATGTAGATCTGCGCAGGCACAGAATATGACTTTTAAGAGTCACTCATAGAACGATGAGCAAAGACATCTCAGCAGATCAAGAAGACATATTCCTCCTCATGAACAGCTGGTGGAGTGGCACACAGAAGGGGAGGAGCAGGATACATCCGTCCCCTTACACAGATCGTCGCCAGTGATATAAAGATGAAGACTCCAGAAGGTAAGAGTAGAATCCTTTATTCCTGACTCCTCTCTCCACCAGCATTCCTCCAGTCCCTCACTCAACATTCTAAGGTCCCCTCCAGGGACTAGAAACAAACCAATACCAAGTAGGGGTGATACAATAGGAACATGCCAAGCATAATTATACTAGTCAGTGACGTAACATACCTTGGTAAGAAAACACATCGTGCCTACCTTACTTTTAGAAATGCTGTTCTGTCCATCCCTCCCTGCAGCCGGGAGCCACAGTGCCTACGAGAGAGCGGATCTTGCCGCTGAAGGGGACTACAACTCCCAGGGAGCCATCGTGGACGCGCGAGGAACCGCGCACCTTCAGCGCGCCATCCGGCGCATAAATTACCGGAGGGCATCCCGCGGCGCGGGACGCCCGGTCAGTCAACTTGCCTACCTTACTTTTAGAAATGCTGTTCTGTCCATCCCTCCCTGCAGCCGGGAGCCACAGTGCCTACGAGAGAGCGGATTGATATAAAGATGAAGACTCCAGAAGGTAAGAGTAGAATCCTTTATTCCTGGCTCTTCTCTCCACCAGCATTCCTCCAGTCCCTCACTCAACATTCTAAGGTCCCCTCCAGGGACTAGGAACAAAGCAATACCAAGTAGGGGTGATACAAGAGGAACATACCAAGTATAATTATACTAGTCAGTGACGTAACATACCTTGGTAAGAAAACACATCGTAACACATCTTCCCCTTAATACAAATGAATAAACATTGTAATACAACAACCTCAACTTAAAGCAAACAGATATTTACTTGTACTTAATAAAGTCTTTGTGCCAACCTGGGGTTCTGCATGTTCTTTGTGTGATAAGTAAATCATTGATGTCTTGGTTTTGTGTCTCTGCTGCATGGTCATAAGATTGGCTGTGTGAGTATTGAGATCTAACTAACCTGTCCATGCTCCACATTTGGTCATTATCTAACATGGCTGTGTTGTTTCTTACAGCTGTGATGCGCACAAGTTTTGAAAACTTAGTTTCAGCATCGCTCCTTCTTGGCATCTTGATGCATACCTAGTCTCCCACTTTCCACTGTGGAATTTTGGTCCCATGTTTAGTGTCATACAGAATTTTGTACTTAGTTTGGTGTGCATAAATTTTGTCCCTGAAAGCTTGCATGTCCATTGTGATGTGGGATCCCCCTCCTAACCAATTCGGGAACATTTTTGTACCCGGTCTCCTTCCTCTCAAAGCTGAAAAAGGAGACATACCAGTAACTGAATTCGGAGTGGTGTGATAAGCCCACAACATTTCCTGTAACGCTTGTTCAGTGGGTTTTCTATTTACCACCGCCAATTGTATGCAACCTTTGACCATGCGATTCATTCTTTCCACTAACCCATTTGCCCTAGGACAGTATAGTGGCGTTCTCAAATGTGATATGTTAAGTTTACTTAAGAATTCTGTCATGGCGTGGGACGTAAACTGAACTCCGTTATCAGTGATCATGGAGGACGGTATGCCTTCCTGAGCAAATGTATCTTTAAGAAACTGAATTACAGATGCGGTCGTTACCTGGTAGACCATTTTGACTACGGTCCAGTGAGAGTGGAAGTCAACTAAGACCAGTGCGAACTGTTTCCCCACCCCCTTGAAATTGAGAGGACCTATGATGTCCAATGCAATCTTCTCCCATGGTTTATCTGGTTCAGCTATAGGGGATATGGGGGATTGCCTGGTTACTCTAGATTTGTCACTGTTGGAACATGTAACGCAATTTTTTACTTTTGTCTCCACTAACGAGTCCATTTTGGGGAACCAATACCTTTCACGTAACCTTGCCTTCGTTAAGCCCCTGCCCAAGTGGACCTCGTGAACAAGATCAATTATTTTACCCCTAATAGAGTCCGGTGGAATTATTTTATCATTTCTGAATAAAATCCCTTGATCTAAGTTAAGCTCAAAATGTACCTCCCAGAACATTCTTAAATCTGCACTAATTTGATCTGAAGAATCGGGCCAACTCTGTACAGTGTAAGAAATGACCTGTGTCATAGTGTTGTCTGAGTTCATGCAATCTAGCCATTCCTGTGTAGTGATGGTATGTTTATGATCAGTACGTAAACAAAATTGGATACCCCACAGAAAGAATTTGAAATGTTTCATCCCCCAAAAACAAGCCAACGCTTCTCTTTCCACCACTGAATAGTTCCTTTCCGCTTTGGTAAGGGATCGTGATACAAACGCAACAATTCTCTCTTTGCCCTCAATAACTTGCGAGAGTGTAGCCCCTAACCCTTTCCCACTTGCATCTGTAGTAAGAAAGGCCCTGCGGTTGTGTTCAAACTTGCACAAATACGGAGCAGAGAGTATACCTTCCTTTACTTAAGAAAATGATGTCTGATGTTCCTCTGCCCATTTGAATTGAGTGTTGTTCTTTGTAAGTTCTCTGAGGTTGGCAGTTAGATCAGAGAAATGATTTACATATTTCGCCATATATTCAGCCAACCCTAAAAATGACTTAAGTTCATCTTTCTTTGTAGGTGCAGGAGCATCCCTTACCGCTTCAACAAGGCAATGTTTCGGTTTAAACCCTTCTTTAGAGATACAATGTCCTAGGTACTCCACAGATTCCATGCCAAAGTGGCATTTCTCTTTCTTAAGTGTAAGTCCAGCATCTCTAAATTTAGACAGGACTTGTCTTAAAATAGTGTTATGTTCTTCCACATTGGCACCATAAATTAGGATATCATCCTGAAAGCAAAGCGTCTTTGGCACCTCTTTTAAGATATGTTGCATAATTCTCTGAAATACTCCTGCCGCAGAGGCCAATCCGAAAGGCATGCGGCAGAACATGAAGGTGCCCATGGGTGTAGTAAAGGTAGTGAGTTTTCTAGAGTCCGGATGTAGCTCCACTTGATGGTACGCCATGGAGAGATCCAGGACGCTGAAACAAATCGCTCCACCCATGGTGCTTAACATCTCGTGGATGCGGGGTAAAGGATGTCTCTCTACCAGTATGTTATTATTTAGGTCACGTAAATCAATGTACATGCGAATGTTTTGACTATGACCTTTCTTAGCAATAACAATAGGGGCGACCCATTCAGAACAGTCAACAGGTTGAATGATGTTCAGTTTCTCCAACCTATCTAGCTCTTTTCTCAAAGGTTCCCACATAAGATGTGGAATAGGTCTAGTTTTGTGGATTACTGGTTTAGTGTTTTGTTTCAATTGAATTCTGTGTTGAAATTCTTTAAGCAAACCTAAGTTTTCTGAAAAGACTTCTGGAAATTCACTTGCAATGTGTTCACTTATATTAGAAGGACTTACCACCAAATCTTGTTCTGGGATTAATTGGGTCTAACTTAATTCCCAGCTCTCTTTGATGTTGCCATCCCAATAAATCTGACCCATTCTCTACAACGTAAACTTTCCCTACTGTGCGACGGCCTTTGAAAGAAATAAGAGATTTAAACATTCCTTTCATAGGTATAGGGTCTCTGTTATAACCACTGGGAGCTATGTCTGCCTTATCCAGTTTGTCCTGCCCTCTTCCTAAAACGGATTGGAAATCTGAGAAGTTCACCAGAGTGAAAGGCGAGCAAGAGTCTGCAAACATTTTGACACTTTTCCCATCAATAGAAACATCACATTCAGGGTAGCTTTGCTACTCGTGAATTGCAACCTCGTTAATTTGTAGAATAATTTTCTTAACCTGTGTTTTATCCTCAATGACTTGATTTCCCCCCGTCTTCTTCGGGAAGCACCCACAAACCCTTGCTAGATGCCCTTTCTTGTTACATTTTCTACACCAAGCATATCTGGCTTGACAGTTGAGGTCATTTGCCAAATGATTGTTGCTTCCGCAACGATAGCATTTAAGTTTAGAATTTTCCGAGTTTGCTGTTTGAGTACGCCAATTGTCATTTTTGGATGGTTCATTTTTAATCTTGTACACATCTGATTTTTCATCTAGATTGGTTATCTCTGATACCCTGTCACTACACTCTGATGAATTTATCTCTTTTATGCAAATTGCTGTATGTTCAATTGATTTTGCAATTTTAATTGCCTCCGGAAGATCTGATTGTTTTTCTAATAATTTCCTCTGGGTTTCTTTGCTGTTAGTACAGCGCACCAACTGGTCTCTGATTAAAGAGTCACTCAGATCACTGAAAGCACAAAGTTTGCTGAGGCCTCTGAGAACAGCAACGTAAGTGGACACATTCTCTTGCTTGCCCAGTCCACGACTGAAGAATTTGTGCCTCTCCAAGACTATATTAACCTTGTCCCCAAAGTGATTCCGTAGCCTAGACAAAGTTGTTTCATAGGCATCCTCATCCTCTTCCTTTATCTCTGGTTCCGGTAGTGATTCAAATATTTTCCTTCCATTTGAACCCAAGTTGTGTAGCAATATGTGCTGTTTTCTAAACGTACGGAATTTTTCCCCTCCAATGGCTACCAGATACGACTCAAATACCTTCTCCCAATCTTCCCATGGGATGGTAGGTTCTCCAAATTCATTCAGGAACGGCGCTGGTTGCAACATGCTTGCAGCTGCCATAATGGAAGAGATGACAACGTACTATAGGTGTAATTTGTAAGGTACACTCAGAATGACGAGATAAGAAAAGTGCGTTGTTCCAACAATTAGTACTTAAAATGAAATTTTTAAATGAGCATAACCGATCCTGTGCCTTAAGGACATAGAGATGGTGATAATATATAGATCCAAATGTCAACACGACATAACATTCTACACATCTCCTATATATAACTCTGTGACTAAATGATACACATACAGGCTTGAATAATAACATGAAAAATATGAGAACAGCCTATAGTGGCAAAATCCATTAAATCTAAGGTGTGTGTATCACTGTAGCCTTTCAAAAATTACTACCAACAAACATTACTACCAGCAAGTCATTATGTGAGGTAGAACGACCTGCAATTGGTGAAGTTTGGCTTGTACTTTTACCGTTAAAAGAGTGTATATCACTGCAATTGAAGTAAACACCAATTCCTAGGTGTCTAATGACTAATTATGCATTAATTTAAGGTGCGCGTGTCACCGTGATTTCACACGCTAAGGAGTGCGCATCTCCGAACGATATTAGATGGACTGATTCGTACGCTCCAAAAAATTCACCTAAAATGCTGTAGAACATAACTCGTTTCTGACAATCTATAACGGTGTGCGTGTCACCGATGAAATCAGCTTGACACGCTAAGGCGTGCGTTTTTCCGCATGAAAACTTAAAGAAATATCTTCCTAATCTTGGCCCACAGCAGCTGGTGCGAGGAAGCACTCACTGAGGCGAAGTTTCGCTGCAGAGCAGTTGAAGCGTCGGTGGCGTCCTGTCCCACAGCAGCTGGTGCGCAGGAAGCACTCGCTGAGGCGAAGTTTTGGTTGCAGAGCGGCTGAAGCGTCGGAGGCGTCCTGTCCCACAGCAGCTGGTGCGCAGGAAGCACTCGCTGAGGCGAAGTTTAGCTGCAGAGCGGCTGAAGCGTCAGAGGCGTCGTGTCCCACGGCAGCTGGTACGCAGGAGCACTCGCTGAATCGAGGTTTAAGTGGAGAGCAACAGAAGCGTCGGAAGCGTTCCTGACAGGAACCAGACCTCCGACCGAAGATCGACAATCCGGAGATGAAGTATATTGCAGACAAGATTGCTCACTTAATCAACCACCGGAACGATGCCCAAGACAAGGAGCAAGCAAGGCAATGCTTCCGACAGATGTCAGGAAACACGGACACCTAGCCTCACGCCAACCTCAATCACATGTCCCACTGCATCTCTGGAAGACCAGCGCAGATCCACGCGGAAAACTCACATGGACAGAAACAGCAAGAGGAGTAGTGCCAAGCCCCTCTCCTCACTCTACCACCATCGGCAATGTAGATCTGCGCAGGCACAGAATATGACTTTTAAGAGTCACTCATAGAACGATGAGCAAAGACACCTCACCAGATCAAGAAGACATATTCCTCCTCATGAACAGCTGGTGGAGTGGCACACAGAAGGGGAGGAGCAGGATACATCCGTCCCCTTACACAGATCGTCGCCAGTGATATAAAGATGAAGACTCCAGAAGGTAAGAGTAGAATCCTTTATTCCTGACTCCTCTCTCCACCAGCATTCCTCCAGTCCCTCACTCAACATTCTAAGGTCCCCTCCAGGGACTAGAAACAAACCAATACCAAGTAGGGGTGATACAATAGGAACATGCCAAGCATAATTATACTAGTCAGTGACGTAACATACCTTGGTAAGAAAACACATCGTGCCTACCTTACTTTTAGAAATGCTGTTCTGTCCATCCCTCCCTGCAGCCGGGAGCCACAGTGCCTACGAGAGAGCGGATCTTGCCGCTGAAGGGGACTACAACTCCCAGGGAGCCATCGTGGACGCGCGAGGAACCGCGCACCTTCAACGCGCTATCCGGCGCATACATTACCGGAGGGCATCCCGCGGCGCGGGACGCCCGGTCATTCAACTTGCTACCTTACTTTTAGAAATGCTGTTCTGTCCATCCCTCCCTGCAGCCGGGAGCCACAGTGCCTACGAGAGAGCGGATTGATATAAAGATGAAGACTCCAGAAGGTAAGAGTAGAATCCTTTATTCCTGGCTCTTCTCTCCACCAGCATTCCTCCAGTCCCTCACTCAACATTCTAAGGTCCCCTCCAGGGACTAGGAACAAAGCAATACCAAGTAGGGGTGATACAAGAGGAACATACCAAGTATAATTATACTAGTCAGTGACGTAACATACCTTGGTAAGAAAACACATCGTAACACATCTTCCCCTTAATACAAATGAATAAACATTGTAATACAACAACCTCAACTTAAAGCAAACAGATATTTACTTGTACTTAATAAAGTCTTTGTGCCAACCTGGGGTTCTGCATGTTCTTCGTGTGATAGGTAAATCATTGATGTCTTGGTTTTGTGTCTCTGCTGCAAGGTCATAAGATTGGCAGTCTGAGTATTGAGATCTAACTAACCTGTCCATGCTCCACATTTGGTCATTATCTAACATGGCTGTGTTGTTTCTTACAGCTGTGATGCGCACAAGTTTTGAAAACTTAGTTTCAGCATCGCTCCTTCTTGGCATCTTGATGCATACCTAGTCTCCCACTTTCCACTGTGGAATTTTGGTCCCATGTTTAGTGTCATACAGAATTTTGTACTTAGTTTCGTGTGCATAAATTTTGTCCCTGAAAGCTTGCATGTCCATTGTGATGTGGGATCCCCCTCCTAACCAATTCGGGAAAATTTTTGTACCCGGTCTCCTTCCTCTCAAAGCTGAAAAAGGAGACATACTAGTAACTGAATTCGGAGTGGTGTGATAAGCCCACAACATTTCCTGTAACGCTTGTTCAGTGGGTATTCTATTTACCACCGCCAATTGTATGCAACCTTTGACCATGCGATTCATTCTTTCCACTAACCCATTTGCCCTAGGACAGTATAGTGGCGTTCTCAAATGCGATATGTTAAGTTTACTTAAGAATTCTGTCATGGCGTGGGACGTAAACTGAACTCCGTTATCAGTGATCATGGAGGACGGTATGCCTTCCTGAGCAAATGTATCTTTAAGAAACTGAATTACAGATGCGGTCGTTACCTGGTAGACCATTTTTACTACGGTCCAGTGAGAGTGGAAGTCAACTAAGACCAGTGCGAACTGTTTCCCCACCCCCTTGAAATTGAGAGGACCTATGATGTCCAATGCAATCTTCTCCAATGGTTTATCTGGTTCAGCTATAGGGGATATGGGGGATTGCGTGGTTACTCTAGATTTGTCACTGTTGGAACATGTAACACAAGTTTTTTACTTTTGTCTCCACTAACGCGTCCATTTTGGGGAACCAATACCTTTCACGTAACCTTGCCTTCGTTAAGCCCCTGCCCAAGTGGCCCTCGTGAACAAGATCAATTATTTTACCCCTAATAGACTCCGGTGGAAATATTTTATCATTTCTGAATAAAATCCCTTGATCTAAGTTAAGCTCAAAATGTACCTCCCAGAACATTCTTAAATCTGCACTAATTTGATCAGAAGAATCGGGCCAACCCTGTAAAGTGTAAGAAATGACCTGTGTCATAGTGTTGTCTGAGTTCATGCAATCTAGCCATTCCTGTGTAGTGATGGTATGTTTATGATCAGTACGTAAACAAAATTGGATACCCCACAGAAAGAATTTGAAATGTTTCATCCCCCAAAAACAAGCCAACGCTTCTCTTTCCACCACTGAATAGTTCCTTTCCGCTTTGGTAAGGGATCGTGATACAAACGCAACAATTCTCTCTTTGCCCTCAATAACTTGCGAGAGTGTAGCCCCTAACCCTTTCCCACTTGCATCTGTAGTAAGAAAGGCCCTGCGGTTGTGTTCAAACTTGCACAAATACGGAGCAGAGAGTATACCTTCCTTTACTTAAGAAAATGATGTCTGATGTTCCTCTACCCATTTGAATTGAGTGTTGTTCTTTGTAAGTTCTCTGAGGTTGGCAGTTAGATCAGAGAAATGATTTACATATTTCGCCATATATTCAGCCAACCCTAAAAATGACTTAAGTTCATCTTTCTTTCTAGGTGCAGGAGCATCCCTTACCGCTTCAACAAGGCAATGTTTGGGTTTAAACCCTTCTTTAGAGATACAATGTCCTAGGTACTCCACAGATTCCACGCCAAACTGGCATTTCTCTTTCTTAAGTGTAAGTCCAGCGTCTCTAAATTTAGACAGGACTTGTCTTAAAATAGTGTTATGTTCTTCCACATTGGCACCATAAATTAGGATATCATCCTGAAAGCAAAGCGTCTTTGGCACCTCTTTTAAGATATGTTGCATAATTCTCTGAAATACTCCTGCCGCAGAGGCCAATCCGAAAGGCATGCGGCAGAACATGAAGGTGCCCATGGGTGTAGTAAAGGTAGTGAGTTTTCTAGAGTCCGGATGTAGCTCCACTTGATGGTACGCCATGGAGAGATCCAGGACGCTGAAACAAATCGCTCCACCCATGGTGCTTAACATCTCGTGGATGCGGGGTAAAGGATGTCTCTCTACCAGTATGTTATTATTTAGGTCACGTAAATCAATGTACATGCGAATGTTTTGACTATGACCTTTCTTAGCAATAACAATAGGGGCGACCCATTCAGAACAGTCAACAGGTTGAATGATGTTCAGTTTCTCCAACCTATCTAGCTCTTTTCTCAAAGGTTCCCACATAAGATGTGGAATAGGTCTAGTTTTGTGGATTACTGGTTTAGCGTTTTGTTTCAATTGAATTCTGTGTTGAAATTCTTTAAGCAAACCTAAGTTTTCTGAAAAGACTTCTGGAAATTCACTTGCAATGTGTTCACTTATATTTGAAGGACTTACCACCAAAACTTGTTCTGGGTTATTTGGGTCTAACTTAATTACCAGCTCTCTTTGATGTTGCCATCCCAATAAATCTGACCCATTCTCTACAACGTAAACTTTCCCTACTGTGCGACGGCCTTTGAAAGAAATAAGAGATTTAAACATTCCTTTCATAGGTATAGGGTCTCTGTTATAACCACTGGGAGCTATGTCTGCCTTATCCAGTTTGTCCTGCCCTCTTCCTAAGACGGATTGGAAATCTGAGAAGTTCACCAGAGTGAAAGGCGAGCAAGAGTCTGCAAACATTTTGACACTTTTCCCATCAATAGAAACATCACATTCAGGGTAGCTTTGCTGCTCGTGAATTGCAACCTCGTTAATTTGTAGAATAATTTTCTTAACCTGAGTTTTATCCTCAATGACTTGATTTCCCCCCGTCTTCTTCGGGAAGCACCCACAAACCCTTGCTAGATGCCCTTTCTTGTTACATTTTCTGCACCAAGCATATCTGGCTTGACAGTTGAGGTCATTTGCCAAATGATTGTTGCTTCCGCAACGATAGCATTTAAGTTTAGAATTTTCCGAGTTTGCTGTTTGAGTACGCCAATTGTCATTTTTGGATGGTTCATTTATAATCTTGTACACATCTGATTTTTCATCTAGATTGGTTATCTCTGATACCCTGTCACTACACTCTGATGAATTTATCTCTTTTATGCAAATTGCTGTATGTTCAATTGATTTTGCAATTTTAATTGCCTCCGGAAGATCTGATTGTTTTTCTAATAATTTCCTCTGGGTTTCTTTGCTGTTAGTACAGCGCACCAACTGGTCTATGATTAAAGAGTCACTTAGATCACTGAAAGCACAACTTTGGTGAGGCCTCTGAGAACAGCAACGTAAGTGGACACATTCTCTTGCTTGCCCAGTCCATGACTGAAGAATTTGTGCCTCTCCAAGACTATATTAACCTTGTTCCCAAAGTGATTCCGTAGCCTAGACAAAGTTGTTTCATAGGCATCCTCATCCTCTTCCTCTATCTCTGGTTCCGGTAGTGATTCAAATATTTTCCTTCCATTTGAACCCAAGTTGTGTAGCAATATGTGCTGTTTTCTAAACGTACTGAATTTTTCCCCTCCAATGGCTACCAGATACGACTCAAATACCTTCTCCCAATCTTCCCATGGGATGGTAGGTTCTCCAAATTCATTCAGGAACGGCGCTGGTTGCAACATGCTTGCAGCTGCCATAATGGAAGAGATGACAACGTACTATAGGTGTAATTTGTAAGGTACACTCAGAATGATGAGATAAGAAAAGTGCGTTGTTCCAACAATTAGTACTTAAAATGAAATTTTTAAATGAGCATAACCGATCCTGTGCCTTAAGGACATAGAGATGGTGATAATATATAGATCCAAATGTCAACACGACATAACATTCTACACATCTCCTATATATAACTCTGTGACTAAATGATACACATACAGGCTTGAATAATAACATGAAAAATATGAGAACAGCCGATAGTGGCAAAATCCATTAAATCTAAGGTGTGTGTATCACTGTAGCCTTTCAGAAATTACTACCAACAAACATTACTACCAGCAAGTCATTATGTGAGATAGAACGACCTGCAATTGGTGAAGTTTGGCTTGTACTTTTACCGTTAAAAGAGTGTATATCACTGCAATTGAAGTAAACACCAATTCCTAGGTGTCTAATGACTAATTATGCATTAATTTAAGGTGCTCGTGTCACCGTGATTTCACACGCTAAGGAGTGCGCATCTCCGAACGATATTAGATGGACTGATTCGTACGCTCCAACAAATTCACCTAAAATGCTGTAGAACATAACTCGTTTCTGACAATCTATAACGGTGTGCGTGTCACCGATGAAATCAGCTTGACACGCTAAGGCGTGCGTTTTTCCGCATGAAAACTTAAAGAAATACCTTCCTAATCTTGGCCCACAGCAGCTGGTGCGAGGAAGCACTCACTGAGGCGAAGTTTCGCTGCAGAGCGGTTGAAGCGTCGGTGGCGTCCTGTCCCACAGCAGCTGGTGCGCAGGAAGCACTCGCTGAGGCGAAGTTTTGGTTGCAGAGCGGCTGAAGCGTCGGAGGCGTCCTGTCCCACAGCAGCTGGTGCGCAGGAAGCACTCGCTGAGGCGAAGTTTAGCTGCAGAGCGGCTGAAGCGTCAGAGGCGTCGTGTCCCACGGCAGCTGGTACGCAGGAGCACTCGCTGAATCGAGGTTTAAGCGGAGAGCAACAGAAGCGTCGGAAGCGTTCCTGACAGGAACCAGACCTCCGACCGAAGATCGACAATCCGGAGATGAGGTATATTGCAGATAAGATTGCTCACTTAATCAACCACCGGAACGATGCCCAAGACAAGGAGCAAGCAAGGCAATGCTTCCGACAGATGTCAGGAAACACGGACACCTAGCCTCACGCCAACCTCAATCACATGTCCCACTGCATCTCTGGAAGACCAGCGCAGATCCACGCGGAAAACTCACATGGACAGAAACAGCAAGAGGAGTAGTGCCAAGCCCCTCTCCTCACTCTACCACCATCGGCAATGTAGATCTGCGCAGGCACAGAATATGACTTTTAAGAGTCACTCATCGAACGATGAGCAAAGACACCTCACCAGATCAAGAAGACATATTCCTCCTCATGAACAGCTGGTGGAGTGGCACACAGAAGGGGAGGAGCAGGATACATCTGTCCCCTTACACAGATCGTCGCCAGTGATATAAAGATGAAGACTCCAGAAGGTAAGAGTAGAATCCTTTATTCCTGACTCCTCTCTCCACCAGCATTCCTCCAGTCCCTCACTCAACATTCTAAGGTCTCCTCCAGGGACTAGGAACAAACCAATACCAAGTAGGGGTGATACAATAGGAACATACCAAGCATAATTATACTAGTCAGTGACGTAACATACCTTGGTAAGAAAACACATCGTGGCTACCTTACTTTTAGAAATGCTGTTCTGTCCATCCCTCCCTGCAGCTGGGAGCCACAGTGCTTACGAGAGAGCGGATCTTGCCGCTGAAGGGGACTACAACTCCTAGGGAGCCATCATGGACGCGCGAGGAACCGCGCACCTTCAGCGCGCCATCCGGCGCATAAATTACCGGAGGGCATCCCGCGGCGCAGGAGGCCCGGTCATTCAACTTGCCTACCTTACTTTTAGAAATGCTGTTCTGTCCATCCCTCCCTGCAGCCGCGAGCCACAGTGCCTACGAGAGAGCAGATTGATATAAAGATGAAGACTCCAGAAGGTAAGAGTAGAATCCTTTATTCCTGACTCTTCTCTCCACCAGCATTCCTCCAGTCCCTCACTCAAAATTCTAAGGTCCCCTCCAGGGACTAGGAACAAACCAATACCAAGTAGGGGTGATACAAGAGGAACATACCAAGTATAATTATACTAGTCAGTGACGTAACATACCTTGGTAAGAAAACACATCGTAACACATCTTCCCCTTAATACAAATGAATAAACATTGTAATACAACAACCTCAACTTAAAGCAAACAGATATTTACTTGTACTTAATAAAGTCTTTGTGCCAACCTGGGGTTCTGCATGTTCTTCGTGTGATAGGTAAATCATTGATGTCTTGGTTTTGTGTCTCTGCTGCATGGTCATAAGATTGGCTGTGTGAGTATTGAGATCTAACTAACCTGTCCATGCTCCACATTTGGTCATTATCTAACATGGCTGTGTTGTTTCTTACAGCTGTGATGCGCACAAGTTTTGAAAACTTAGTTTCAGCATCGCTCCTTCTTGGCATCTTGATGCATACCTAGTCTCCCACTTTCCACTGTGGAATTTTGGTCCCATGTTTAGTGTCATACAGAATTTTGTACTTAGTTTGGTGTGCATAAATTTTGTCCCTGAAAGCTTGCATGTCCATTGTGATGTGGGATCCCCCTCCTAACCAATTCGGGAAAATTTTTGTACCCGGTCTCCTTCCTCTCAAAGCTGAAAAAGGAGACATACCAGTAACTGAATTCGGAGTGGTGTGATAAGCCCACAACATTTCCTGTAACGCTTGTTCAGTGGGTATTCATTCTTTCCACTAACCCATTTGCCCTAGGACAGTATAGTGGCGTTCTCAAATGTGATATGTTAAGTTTACTTAAGAATTCTGTCATGGCGTGGGACGTAAACTGAACTCCGTTATCAGTGATCATGGAGGACGGTATGCCTTCCTGAGCAAATGTATCTTTAAGAAACTGAATTACAGATGCGGTCGTTACCTGGTAGACCATTTTGACTACGGTCCAGTGAGAGTGGAAGTCAACTAAGACCAGTGCGAACTGTTTCCCCACCCCATTGAAATTGAGAGGACCTATGATGTCCAATGCAATCTTCTCCCATGGTTTATCTGGTTCAGCTATAGGGGATATGGGGGATTGCGTGGTTACTCTAGATTTGTCACTGTTGGAACATGTAACACAAGTTTTTTACTTTTGTCTCCACTAACGCGTCCATTTTGGGGAACCAATACCTTTCACGTAACCTTGCCTTCGTTAAGCCCCTGCCCAAGTGGCCCTCGTGAACAAGATCAATTATTTTACCCCTAATAGACTCCGGTGGAAATATTTTATCATTTCTGAATAAAATCCCTTGATCTAAGTTAAGCTCAAAATGTACCTCCCAGAACATTCTTAAATCTGCACTAATTTGATCAGAAGAATCGGGCCAACCCTGTAAAGTGTAAGAAATGACCTGTGTCATAGTGTTGTCTGAGTTCATGCAATCTAGCCATTCCTGTGTAGTGATGGTATGTTTATGATCAGTACGTAAACAAAATTGGATACCCCACAGAAAGAATTTGAAATGTTTCATCCCCCAAAAACAAGCCAACGCTTCTCTTTCCACCACTGAATAGTTCCTTTCCGCTTTGGTAAGGGATCGTGATACAGACGCAACAATTCTCTCTTTGCCCTCAATAACTTGCGAGAGTGTAGCCCCTAACCCTTTCCCACTTGCATCTGTAGTAAGAAAGGTCCTGCGGTTGTGTTCAAACTTGCACAAATACGGAGCAGAGAGTATACCTTCCTTCACTTAAGAAAATGATGTCTGATGTTCCTCTGCCCATTTGAATTGAGTGTTATTCTTTGTAAGTTCTCTGAGGTTGGCAGTTAGATCCGAGAAATGATTGACATATTTCGCCATATATTCAGCCAACCCTAAAAATGACTTAAGTTCATCTTTCTTTGTAGGTGCAGGAGCATCCCTTACCGCTTCAACAAGGCAATGTTTCGGTTTAAACCCTTCTTTAGAGATACAATGTCCTAGGTACTCCACAGATTCCATGCCAAACTGGCATTTCTCTTTCTTAAGTGTAAGTCCAGCGTCTCTAAATTTAGACAGGACTTGTCTTAAAATAGTGTTATGTTCTTCCACATTGGCACCATAAATTAGGATATCATCCTGAAAGCAAAGCGTCTTTGGCACCTCTTTTAAGATATGTTGCATAATTCTCGGAAATACTCCTGCCGCAGAGGCCAATCCGAAAGGCATGCGGCAGAACATGAAGGTGCCCATGGGTGTAGTAAAGGTAGTGAGTTTTCTAGAGTCCGGATTTAGCTCCACTTGATGGTACGCCATGGAGAGATCCAGGACGCTGAAACAAATCGCTCCACCCATGGTGCTTAACATCTCGTGGATGCGGGGTAAAGGATGTCTCCCTACCAGTATGTTATTATTTAGGACACGTAAATCAATGCACATGCGAATGTCTTGACTATGACCTTTCTAAGCAATAACAATAGGGGCGACCCATTCAGAACAGTCAACAGGTTGAATGATGTTCAGTTTCTCCAACCTATCTAGCTCTTTTCTCAAAGGTTCCCACATAAGATGTGGAATAGGTCTAGTTTTGTGGATTACTGGTTTAGCGTTTTGTTTCAATTGAATTCTGTGTTGAAATTCTTTAAGCAAACCTAAGTTTTCTGAAAAGACTTCTGGAAATTCACTTGCAATGTGTTCACTTATATTTGAAGGACTTACCACCAAAACTTGTTCTGGGTTATTTGGGTCTAACTTAATTCCCAGCTCTGTTTGATGTTGCCATCCCAATAAATCTGACCCATTCTCTACATAGTAAACTTTCCCTACTGTGCGACGGCCTTTGAAAGAAATAAGAGATTTAAACATTCCTTTCATAGGTATAGGGTCTCTGTTATAACCACTGGGAGCTATGTCTGCCTTATCCAGTTTGTCCTGCCCTCTTCCTAAGACGGATTGGAAATCTGAGAAGTTCACCAGAGTGAAAGGCGAGCAAGAGTCTGCAAACATTTTGACACTTTTCCCATCAATAGAAACATCACGTTCAGGGTAGCTTTGCTGCTCGTGAATTGCAACCTCGTTAATTTGTAGAATAATTTTCTTAACCTGTGTTTTATCCTCAATGACTTGATTTCCCCCCGTCTTCTTCGGGAAGCACCCACAAACCCTTGCTAGATGCCCTTTCTTGTTATATTTTCTGCACCAAGCATATCTGGCTTGACAGTTGAGGTCATTTGCCAAATGATTGTTGCTTCCGCAACGATAGCATTTAAGTTTAGAATTTTCCAAGTTTGCTGTTTGAGTACGCCAATTGTCATTTTTGGATGGTTCATTTTTAATCTTGTACACATCTGATTTTTCATCTAGATTGGTTATCTCTGATACCCTGTCACTACTCTCTGATGAATTTATCTCTTTTATGCAAATTGCTGTATGTTCAATTGATTTTGCAATTTTAATTGCCTCCGGAAGATCTGGTTGTATTTCTAATAATTTCCTCTGGATTTCTTTGCTGTTAGTACAGCGCACCAACTGGTCTCTGATTAAAGAGTCACTTAGATCACTGAAAGCACAAAGTTTGCTGAGGCCTCTGAGAACAGCAACGTAAGTGGACACATTCTCTTGCTTGCCCAGTCCACGACTGAAGAATTTGTGCCTCTCCAAGACTATATTAACCTTGTCCCCAAAGTGATTCCGTAGCCTAGACAAAGTTGTTTCATAGGCATCCTCATCCTCTTCCTCTATCTCTGGTTCCGGTAGTGATTCAAATATTTTCCTTCCATTTGAACCCAAGTTGTGTAGCAATATGTGCTGTTTTCTAAACGTACGGAATTTTTCCCCTCCAATGGCTACCAGATACGACTCAAATACCTTCTCCCAATCTTCCCATGGGATGGTAGGTTCTCCAAATTCATTCAGGAACGGCGCTGGTTGCAACATGCTTGCAGCTGCCATAATGGAAGAGATGACAACGTACTATAGGTGTAATTTGTAAGGTACACTCAGAATGATGAGATAAGAAAAGTGCGTTGTTCCAACAATTAGTACTTAAAATGAAATTTTTAAATGAGCATAACCGATCCTGTGCCTTAAGGACATAGAGATGGTGATAATATATAGATCCAAATGTCAACACGACATAACATTCTACACATCTCCTATATATAACTCTGTGACTAAATGATACACATACAGGCTTGAATAATAACATGAAAAATATGAGAACAGCCTATAGTGGCAAAATCCATTAAATCTAAGGTGTGTGTATCACTGTAGCCTTTCAAAAATTACTACCAACAAACATTACTACCAGCAAGTCATTATGTGAGGTAGAACGACCTGCAATTGGTGAAGTTTGGCTTGTACTTTTACCGTTAAAAGAGTGTATATCACTGCAATTGAAGTAAACACCAATTCCTAGGTGTCTAATGACTAATTATGCATTAATTTAAGGTGCGCGTGTCACCGTGATTTCACACGCTAAGGAGTGCGCATCTCCGAACGATATTAGATGGACTGATTCGTACGCTCCAAAAAATTCACCTAAAATGCTGTAGAACATAACTCGTTTCTGACAATCTATAACGGTGTGCGTGTCACCGATGAAATCAGCTTGACACGCTAAGGCGTGCGTTTTTCCGCATGAAAACTTAAAGAAATATCTTCCTAATCTTGGCCCACAGCAGCTGGTGCGAGGAAGCACTCACTGAGGCAAAGTTTCGCTGCAGAGCGGTTGAAGCGTCGGTGGCGTCCTGTCCCACAGCAGCTGGTGCGCAGGAAGCACTCGCTGAGGCGAAGTTTTGGTTGCAGAGCTGCTGAAGTGTCGGAGGCGTCCTGTCCCACAGCAGCTGGTGCGCAGGAAGCACTTGCTGAGGCGAAGTTTAGCTGCAGAGCGGCTGAAGCGTCAGAGGCGTCGTGTCCCACGGCAGCTGGTACGCAGGAGCACTCGCTGAATCGAGGTTTAAGCGGAGAGCAACAGAAGCGTCGGAAGCGTTCCTGACAGGAACCAGACCTCCGACCGAAGATCGACAATCCGGAGATGAGGTATATTGCAGACAAGATTGCTCACTTAATCAACCACCGGAACGATGCCCAAGACAAGGAGCAAGCAAGGCAATGCTTCCGACAGATGTCAGGAAACACGGACACCTAGCCTCACGCCAACCTCAATCACATGTCCCACTGCATCTCTGGAAGACCAGCGCAGATCCACGCGGAAAACTCACATGGACAGAAACAGCAAGAGGAGTAGTGCCAAGCCCCTCTCCTCACTCTACCACCATCGGCAATGTAGATCTGCGCAGGCACAGAATATGACTTTTAAGAGTCACTCATAGAACGATGAGCAAAGACATCTCACCAGATCAAGAAGACATATTCCTCCTCATGAACAGCTGGTGGAGTGGCACACAGAAGGGGAGGAGCAGGATACATCCGTCCCCTTACACAGATCGTCGCCAGTGATATAAAGATGAAGACTCCAGAAGGTAAGAGTAGAATCCTTTATTCCTGACTCCTCTCTCCACCAGCATTCCTCCAGTCCCTCACTCAACATTCTAAGGTCCCCTCCAGGGACTAGAAACAAACCAATACCAAGTAGGGGTGATACAATAGGAACATGCCAAGCATAATTATACTAGTCAGTGACGTAACATACCTTGGTAAGAAAACACATCGTGCCTACCTTACTTTTAGAAATGCTGTTCTGTCCATCCCTCCCTGCAGCCGGGAGCCACAGTGCCTACGAGAGAGCGGATCTTGCCGCTGAAGGGGACTACAACTCCCAGGGAGCCATCGTGGTCGCGCGAGGAACCGCGCACCTTCAGCGCGCCATCCGGCGCATACATTACCGGAGGGCATCCCGCGGCGCGGGACGCCCGGTCATTCAACTTGCCTACCTTACTTTTAGAAATGCTGTTCTGTCCATCCCTCCCTGCAGCCGGGAGCCACAGTGCCTACGAGAGAGCGGATTGATATAAAGATGAAGACTCCAGAAGGTAAGAGTAGAATCCTTTATTCCTGGCTCTTCTCTCCACCAGCATTCCTCCAGTCCCTCACTCAACATTCTAAGGTCCCCTCCAGGGACTAGGAACAAAGCAATACCAAGTAGGGGTGATACAAGAGGAACATACCAAGTATAATTATACTAGTCAGTGACGTAACATACCTTGGTAAGAAAACACATCGTAACACATCTTCCCCTTAATACAAATGAATAAACATTGTAATACAACAACCTCAACTTAAAGCAAACAGATATTTACTTGTACTTAATAAAGTCTTTGTGCCAACCTGGGGTTCTGCATGTTCTTCGTGTGATAAGTAAATCATTGATGTCTTGGTTTTGTGTCTCTGCTGCATGGTCATAAGATTGGCTGTGTGAGTATTGAGATCTAACTAACCTGTCCATGCTCCACATTTGGTCATTATCTAACATGGCTGTGTTGTTTCTTACAGCTGTGATGCGCACAAGTTTTGAAAACTTAGTTTCAGCATCGCTCCTTCTTGGCATCTTGATGCATACCTAGTCTCCCACTTTCCACTGTGGAATTTTGGTCCCATGTTTAGTGTCATACAGAATTTTGTACTTAGTTTGGTGTGCATAAATTTTGTCCCTGAAAGCTTGCATGTCCATTGTGATGTGGGATCCCCCTCCTAAGCAATTCGGGAAAATTTTTGTACCCGGTCTCCTTCCTCTCAAAGCTGAAAAAGGAGACATACTAGTAACTGAATTCGGAGTGGTGTGATAAGCCCACAACATTTCCTGTAACGCTTGTTCAGTGGGTATTCTATTTACCACCGCCAATTGTATGCAACCTTTGACCATGCGATTCATTCTTTCCACTAACCCATTTGCCCTAGGACAGTATAGTGGCGTTCTCAAATGTGATATGTTAAGTTTACTTAAGAATTCTGTCATGGCGTGGGACGTAAACTGAACTCCGTTATCAGTGATCATGGAGGACGGTATGCCTTCCTGAGCAAATATATCTTTAAGAAACGGAATTACAGATGCGGTCGTTACCTGGTAGACCATTTTGACTACGGTCCAGTGAGAGTGGAAGTCAACTAAGACCAGTGCGAACTGTTTCCCCACCCCCTTGAAATTGAGAGGACCTATGATGTCCAATGCAATCTTCTCCCATGGTTTATCTGGTTCAGCTATAGGGGATATGGGGGATTGCCTGGTTACTCTAGATTTGTCACTGTTGGAACATGTAACGCAATTTTTTACTTTTGTCTCCACTAACGAGTCCATTTTGGGGAACCAATACCTTTCACGTAACCTTGCCTTCGTTAAGCCCCTGCCCAAGTGGCCCTCATGAACAAGATCAATTATTTTACCCCTAATAGAGTCCGGTGGAATTATTTTATCATTTCTGAATAAAATCCCTTGATCTAAGTTAAGCTCAAAATGTACCTCCCAGAACATTCTTAAATCTGCACTAATTTGATCAGAAGAATCGGGCCAACCCTGTACAGTGTAAGAAATGACCTGTGTCATAGTGTTGTCTGAGTTCATGCAATCTAGCCATTCCTGTGTAGTGATGGTATGTTTATGATCAGTACGTAAACAAAATTGGATACCCCACAGAAAGAATTTGAAATGTTTCATCCCCCAAAAACAAGCCAACGCTTCTCTTTCCACCACTGAATAGTTCCTTTCCGCTTTGGTAAGGGATCGTGATACAAACGCAACAATTCTCTCTTTGCCCTCAATAACTTGCGAGAGTGTAGCCCCTAACCCTTTCCCACTTGCATCTGTAGTAAGAAAGGCCCTGCGGTTGTGTTCAAACTTGCACAAATACGGAGCAGAGAGTATACCTTCCTTTACTTAAGAAAATGATGTCTGATGTTCCTCTACCCATTTGAATTGAGTGTTGTTCTTTGTAAGTTCTCTGAGGTTGGCAGTTAGATCAGAGAAATGATTTACATATTTCGCCATATATTCAGCCAACCCTAAAAATGACTTAAGTTCATCTTTCTTTCTAGGTGCAGGAGCATCCCTTACCGCTTCAACAAGGCAATGTTTGGGTTTAAACCCTTCTTTAGAGATACAATGTCCTAGGTACTCCACAGATTCCACGCCAAACTGGCATTTCTCTTTCTTAAGTGTAAGTCCAGCGTCTCTAAATTTAGACAGGACTTGTCTTAAAATAGTGTTATGTTCTTCCACATTGGCACCATAAATTAGGATATCATCCTGAAAGCAAAGCGTCTTTGGCACCTCTTTTAAGATATGTTGCATAATTCTCTGAAATACTCCTGCCGCAGAGGCCAATCCGAAAGGCATGCGGCAGAACATGAAGGTGCCCATGGGTGTAGTAAAGGTAGTGAGTTTTCTAGAGTCCGGATGTAGCTCCACTTGATGGTACGCCATGGAGAGATCCAGGACGCTGAAACAAATCGCTCCACCCATGGTGCTTAACATCTCGTGGATGCGGGGTAAAGGATGTCTCTCTACCAGTATGTTATTATTTAGGTCACGTAATGTCAAACCTTCACTCACCTGAAGTCCAGAGTTGGGTGTTGTCTTGGGAGACGTGAAGATTTTTCTCAGCTGCCCCCAAGCGCTCACCTCCACCAAACCGTATTAGATAACGGTTTGCTGAATGCGAACACCTAAGGGAAGGGGGAAGTTGGACAAAATAACAAAAGAGAGAGAGAGAGAGAGATTCTTTACTCTTCTACTGTGTTGCGAATATTCAGGCACCTCAGGTCTTATTTCTCTCTAGTGACAAAACACAAAATAAACCATTATAAGCATCAGTTTCTAATAGTAATAGTTATCTTTTCTTTCTATTTAACACCACCTCTCACATTCATACCTCTTGGTTCTGGTCTTACATCTGCCAGAACTTTGCAGTGTTAAAGCACGAAATTGTAGTTTGCAATTTTTAACTTCTTTCTGCAATGGAAGCAAACACTATTGAATAATGCTCTAAGGAATCGTGACACATCAATATATATATATGCATACAATAAGCCTTTTGATACAAACTTACATATAATAAACCTATTGTTTAATATAATGTCTTTTTCTTTGAAATAAAAGTTCTCTGTCTTTCTCTTTCAGGCTTATCAGTTCTTTTCCAAAAGAAAAAACTGAAGTAGACTTTGCAGATGAGTATTGCTCTTTCTTGTCCGCTTTTTTTATAAAACAAATAATCAACTTACTTGTTTCTTTGTTCATGTGTTTGCGCGCAAAACACTAACTCACTGTGTTCTCTTTTT
The DNA here is from genome assembly GCF_964204655.1 of Triturus cristatus. Taxonomy (NCBI): domain Eukaryota; kingdom Metazoa; phylum Chordata; class Amphibia; order Caudata; family Salamandridae; genus Triturus; species Triturus cristatus. The sequence continues at coordinate 1,813,842,879 of NC_140589.1, forward strand.
CAGGTTGGGTCCCTACTGAACAGGATTCACGATGTGGAACGAAGGAATTGGAGTCCTGTTGCTGCCGATCCGATGGGGAAGACGAATGGATGAGGACCGGAAATCCCGATTCCGAAATCAGGAAGCAGGAAGAGGCTGGATTGCCGAAGGTCCGCGAGAAGATGCTGGCAAAGATCCGGAGGAAGACGCTGGATTGTCGGAGGTCCGGAGGAAGACGCAGACTCCAGGTAAGCAGGGGAAGACCGACGAGCGCAAGCAAAGCCTTGCTCTTGCTTTGGGTTTAAATAGTCTGGGTTGCAGGGTGGGGTTGCTGGAACACGCTCCGGGGAATACACGTGTTGTTCCGTTCAGCGAGCACCGGGGAATACACGTGTTGTTCAGTTCAGCGAGCACCGGGGAATACACGTGTTGCAACGGAATGCCGTTCAGAGTGCCTCCAGTATTCTCACCACGTGTTAACTGTTTATGTCACCGTGACTCTTGGGTGTGGTTCTGCAAACAAGTTTTTATGCCACAAAAACGTGCAGGGGCTTGAACACGAGGTGTAAAAATAATATTATCAAACAAGTGCTCAGTTTTACAAACAGCTATTACCAAAAAGGACAAAGCTATTCAACAATAATAATTAACATCACAAATAGCTCTCATGTTCCTGATTTTTTCTGAAAGCCGGCCAAACACATGAATGCATTAAATAGACATATGCATTTTAGCATGTTTCTGATTCTGAAGGCAGACCCTAACAGTCGCTCCCCTCAAAGGCCCCCCTACGGGACGTGGCTTGTGTGGGAATCGCAGATAAAATTGCCTTAACAACTTTGGAGCATGAACAAATGATGCTGGTTCCCAAGAATTCTCGGAAGCATCATAACCCTTCCAAGCAATCAAATAATACAATTTTCTTTGTATCCGTTTAGCATCCAGAATCTTTTGGACTTCATATTCCAAATGACCGTCTATAGGAAGGGGTGGAGGTGGGGGTTCTGATCGGGTGTCTGGGTTGTATGGTTTTAACAAGGAAACATGAAAGGTAGGATGGATTGAATATTCTGGAGGCAATTCCAATTGCACTGTCACAGGAGTCAATACTTTGATTACTGAAAATGGCCCTATATACTTAGGTAAACGTTTCCTAACTCCTAATAATTTTAAATTTCTGGTCGAGAGCCATACTTTTTGTCCAACTTGATATTCCTGAATGTCGGTTCTATGTTTATCTGCTTGTTTCTTCATCCCCTCTTTATATTTATTTAAATGCTTAATTGCTTTTTCTTGTATTTTTAATAAAGAAGAGAGTCTTTCTGTGACTCCTGGAGGTGAAGAAGGACTAATGGTTATTGGTAGAACTCTAGGATGATAACCATTCAAAAAGTAAAATGGAGTACACTGGGTTGCTGAATGTACATTATTATTATAAACAAATTCAAGCAATAGGTAAGGCTTTATCCCAGTCGGACGTAAATTCTGCCATTAAACATCGTAATGTTTGTAATAAAGTTTGATTCACCCTTTCAGTTTGGCCATCTGTTTCTGGGTGGAAGGCCGTAGAAAGAGCTATTTCCATCTTTAAAGTTTTACATAAATGTGTCCAGAACTTGGAAGTAAATTGGCTGCCTCTGTCCGAAACAATTTTCGTGGGCAATCCATGTAATTTAACTATTTCTTTAAGAAATATATCTGTCAGTTCTGCAGCAGTTGGGAGTTTTTTCAATGGTACAAAATGTGCCATTTTTGACAAATAATCTACTACTACTAAGATGGTTGTGTATGTATTAGTTTCGGGTAGATTAGTAATAAAATCCAAACTAATAGTATGCCAAGGATGGGATGGAGTAGACAAGGGTTGCAACAAACCCGTAGGAGCCCTGTGTAAAGATTTATTCCTAGCACAGATAGGACAAGCACTCACATACTCTTTAATATCAGCAATCATGGAGGACCACCAAAAATGTTTTTTACAATTATCCAGCGTTTTTTTATAACCTGGATGTCCTGCCAATGAAGAATCATGGTGCCACTCCAGAATTTTTTCTTGTAAACCTTTAGTAGGTACCAACAACATAGTTTTATGGTAAAACAAACCGTCCTGTATGGAATGGTGAGGATCCTTCAACCATTCTTGTGCATTCATTAACAAATGTTCTGTCCTTAATTGTGTCAAAAACTCTTGGTAAAGCAGCGGTGCTACTATCTTTTGTGGAGGGATTATTGGAGGTCCTGTTGAATCTTTTTTAGAATCTTGTGTATAGCCATATCGAGATAAAACATCTGACTGTACCTGTTGAGTACCTGGCCTATACGTGATCACAAAATCAAAAGCACTAAAGAAATTCAACCACCGCATTTGTCGTGGTGTTAATGCTTTTACAGAACTAAAAAACTGTAAGTTTTTGTGATCACTAAAGATGGTAACTGGGAATCGTGTCCCCATCAAATGATGTCTCCATTCAGTAAATGCCAATTTTATAGCCAAAAGCTCCCTTTCGGCTACTGTATAATTCTGCTCAGCTGGGAGTAATTTTTTTGAATAAAAAGCTACAGGATGCAATTGTCCATCATGAGCATCTCTTTGAGAAAGCACCCCCCCTACAGCCATTTGTGAAGCATCTGCCTCTACAAAGAATGGAAAGTCGGGATCTGGATGTTTTAACAGAGGAGCAGTTGTGAACTTTTCTTTGAGAGACTCAAATGCTACAGACGCTTGTTTAGACCAAGAAAATACCTGACCTTTGTGCAAAAACTTAGTAAGAGGCAAGACTGTTTCAGCAAACTGAGGAATAAAGCGCCTATAAAAATTAGCAAACCCCAACACTTTCTGAACTTCTTTTACAGATGTAGGTTCTGGCCAATTACGAATGGCAGTCACCTTTTTTGGATCCATCATGATTCCGTCTGGTGACAGACAATATCCAAGAAAGTCAACTGTGTCAGCATTAAAAATACATTTCTCCAATTTTACAAACAAATGATTTTCCAACAATTTGTTTAACACTGCTCTGACATGGTGAATATGTTGTTCCTTATCTTTTGAGTAAATCAAAATATCGTCAATATATACGATTACACACACATCAAGAAATTCATGCAACACTTCATTAATAAAATACTGAAATGCTGCAGGCGCATTACACAAACCAAAAGGCATCACTGTGTATTCAAACAAGCCAAATTTAGTTTTAAAAGCTGTTTTCCATTCATCATTTTCTTTTACTCTCACAAGGTGATATGCCCCTCTTAGATCCAATTTTGTATAAATGGTTGAATGACGCAACTGATCTAACAGGACAGGTATGAGAGGTAAAGGATATTTGTTTTTTATGGTAGCTTTATTCAATCCACGATAGTCTATACAGGCGCGAAGACTACCATCAGGTTTTGGAATGAAAAATAGTGGCGAAGACACAGGTGATGTAGAATGCCTTATGAAACCTGACGCCAAAAGGTCGTCCAAATATGTTCTTAAATATTTAGTTTCCTCCTCAGTTAGTGCATACACTCTACTACTAGGCAGAGGCAGGGGCGTAGCTAGAGCTTCTGGCGCCCGGGGCTATCCCTCAGATTGCCGCCCATGGCAGGTAGCGGGGTGGGTGGGTTTGATGCTGGGTAAAAAGAATGTCGAGCACTTGAAAGAGGTCCAAGAGACACGTGGTATAGCGCCAAGGCTACACAGTTGAATACAGCAAAACCAAAGGGGATGATGGACAGAGTGTTGAACATTGCAAGCACTCACCCTCAGTCAACTGATCTGGGTTTAATCCATCATCATTCTTTAGCTCACTCCGCCACCCCAGTTCAGACATGGCCATATGCAAATCAGTCTGACCCTGTGCCTCATTGGAACAGTCCAGCCCAAACTGCCAAGCCATGTCTTCCCTGGACCGGAAACAAGCATCCTGGGACCGGTATCAGATTAGTTGATAGGGGGCGAGTGCTTGAAATGTTCAACACTCCATCTATCATCCCCTTTGGTTTTTCTTTACACAGTTGAATGCACCAGCAGTACAAAGACACACAATTGATGGAGGGAATGCAGAACAAATCAAAACATTCACCCCCAGTCAAGAGATCTGGGTTAAATTCATCATTTGTTTGCTCACCATGCCACCCCAGTTTAGACTTGGTCATATGCAAATCAAGACTGATTTGCATATGGCTGGGTTCAAACTGGAATGGCATAGGGAGCAAAAAAAAATAAGGATTTAGGCCCAGATCTCTGTACTGGGGTGAATGTATGACATTGTTCTGTAATCTGTCCATCAATTGTTCTTTTGCAAAAATAATATATAAGTACAGAGGTATCAAGGTTGACTTGTTTGCAACCTCTAGCATATTTAACCAAAAATATGAACAGAGTCCTATATGCGGTGGCAATGTGTGACATTTTCAACTTTTCAGTGTAATTATGAGTGACATTCAACAACTATGAGTTACATTTTCTTGCAAGTAAAATTAAACAATGAGGGAAATATATAAATGAGAAATTATACCAATTTGAGCAATGTGAAACTCTAATGAGAGCTTTAAACTGATGAAAAGCACCAGAAATGGAAGGGCACTAACCTGGTAAAAAGTAGTAACTGACAGCTAATCCTCACCAAATACAGTTTTGCGAATATGTGGTTTATGTTCTTTCTCTCCTTCTTCCCTTTTGTCCTCTTTATTGCTTTTTCCCTTCTTCCCACTGTCTCATTTCCCATTTCCCTCCCTTGTACTCTTTTTCTTCCTCCTTCCTCACCCCCTCACACCTACCCCCTCCCTCTCTGCAATCTGGACCTAAAAGCGCTATGAAGCATTCAGCACAGTCCGCTTTCTAGTGCTTTTTTCAAATCAGTCAGTTATCCAACACTCCTCCCCCGTTATCCATCCCCCACTTGGTTGCTAAATTTAAAAGTTGTCCCAGAGGGGAGAGCTTTTTAGCTTTGCGATTACTTGTTATATCTACTCTTCCTCTGCACCCTGCCCAACAACTGCTGACTTGGCCCTGGGTCCGGCGCGCTCTCATGAAATAAAGAGCTTAGCAGGGTGTTTAAAAAGTCCACGCTTTGAGGAGCTCCTCTTGCTGGACAATCCGTGATAACTCTTCTCCCCTGCATGGCTGCATCTCCCTGCTCCTCTCTTGACTGTGTGTGCGAGCGGGAGAGAAAGGTCTGTGTGAACAGCTAAGGGGCAAAGATACACTCTCCACAGCGTGTCTGACTCCCCCCTCCCACCCCACTGAAATGTAGAAAAAAAAACAGCCTTTCAAAAAGGCAGAGAAGCTCCACATTCCGTCGGAAACTTGCGTTCTTATTACATCGAGAAAACGAAACTATAAGTGACACTAAGAATAACAACATACACAAATCGATTCCCTGACAACGGTCACAGTGGACAAACTCAGATCCCCGGCAACAGAGCAGCTTCTGTGCCCTTAACACCAACCATAATACGCTAAATTACTTACCTGCGGTGGTGACTGAATCCATGTGAGTCAGTCCACACATTCCGGGCAGGTCGGTCGGCGAGAGCAGCTCCATACACGGGCCGAGCCGAGGGCTGTCTGGGTCGCCTCTGCAGTTGAGTTCCATAAACCACCACATTGCAGGCCGCTGCAGTTATCCTATGTTTTAGCCGCCAGCACTGCCTGCACACGTGACGTGCACATATGTAAGAGAAAGCGCAGGAAGCACTGCAACATTTAGCAAAACGAAACTGATTTTAAATACCGCGCCACCATTCTATAACTAAAGTTTTAGACACACCCCTGACCAGTGTGCCATGCCGCGCAGTACGAATTCAAGTGTTGCACTTAAGCTCAGCCAGCCCCTCCCTCAACCTCAAACCTGGCCTGCGAGCAGCATGCACCGTGCGCTTCCGCTTTCTGCCACTCTCTGCTTTTACCAAATCGTATTTTTTTAACACTCATCAGCCATAGCTTTCGGGACACTTGACAGCGAGCCGAGTTGAGGCACTTTATGCGTGACAACAGAGTACACGACCGCGCAACGCACCACCACCACTTTGCTAGGTGGTGCGTGCGTGCACTGCAGCCAGTGCGCTTTCTCTGTGCACGTCACGTGTGCAGACAGTGCTACGACCTCAGCAGCAACAGACTCAGCCGCACGTGTGGGGGTAGGTGGTGAATCAGTGTCCCCAAATCATAAACTCCGCCATGCGCAACCACCAGCCGCCTCCGCCCCCAAAATAGTGCCGCCTGGGGCGGACCGCCCCCACCGCACCCCCCTTGCTACGCCACTGGGCAGAGGTGCTCCCAGAATCAAATCTATTCGACAGTCATATGATCTGTGTGGAGGTAAAGAGGCCGCTTTGACAGGATCAAAAACATCCTTAAAATCCTGATATTCAGTTGGGATAATTGGAGTAGTTAAAACTTGTGCACAATGCAAAATGGTCATAAAGTCATTTGACGCTTCCTGATAACATGACTCTCGACATCGTGCAGAATCTAGGTTACCGTCCTAGAAGACCAGTTTATTTTAGGATTATGCAATGACAACCATGGCACTCCTAAAATCAGACCAAAGGTGGGTGTGTCAATTAAATCAAAAGAAATCTTTTCAGTATGTCCATTCTGACAAACCATGATTAGAGGAGTTGTTCTTTTTGTTATCATACCAGACGATAACGCCGACCCATCTACTGCACACACAGATTCAGGGGTGGTTTTCCACTCTGTCGGTATCTGTAAGTCTTGAGCCAACTTGATATCTATAAAATTTCCAGTAGCTCCACAATCTAACAAGACTGGGAGCGAATGACGCATATGAGTACTAAGTATCAACACTACTTGAATAACAAAATGTCGGGGTATTTTTGGTACCATCTTTGTCATGTTGGAGATCTGTGAACCTTTCTTACTCGTGCAAGTGACCTCCCTTCTTGACGAGCTTACTAGTTTTCCTGTTCTACTGAATTCTGCGTGATTACATTCACCTTTTTAGGACCCTTTGGTTTAATAGGACATTCTTTCGCAAAATGTCCAGACCGGGCACAATACAGACATAGATTCAATTTTCTTCTTCTATCTTTCTCCTCTGAGGTCAGCGGTCCTTTAATAGTCCCTATCTGCATAGGTTCAACATCTACCGCCTTGGAGTCAGGTTCCTTCTTATCTTGTTTCAGTACAGTAAACCTTGTCTCAAATCGTGGTTTATCACCTTTTCGTTCACCCAAACGGTGATCTAATTTAACAACTAAATCCACAAATTCAGAATAATCATCAGGGAGGTCCACAATGTGCGCTAATGAATCTTTTAAGTCATCACGCAAACCCCTATAAAATAAGGAAGTGCGCTTTTCTTCTGGCCACTGAGTTTCGGTCAACAACCTATTAAAAGCTGTGACATAAGTTAACAAATCTTGTTTACCTTGCTTTAGATTTAATAGTTCATTATCACTGGCCTGAATGTATGTGTGTCGTGCGAACAATTTAGTCATTGTTCCCTTGAACTGAGGCCAGTTATGCAAAATAGGATCATTTCGATCAATATATGGTATAGACCAGTTAGCTGCTGTACCTCCTAAATAAGAAAGTACAAATGCCACCTTCGTTGCATCAGTAGGAAATGACTGCGGTTTACAAATAAAATGTAATTGACATTGACTAATGAATACATTAAACTTATTACTATCTCCAAAGAACCGTTCTGGAGCAGATAATGGAACCACATTAGGTACCGACACTGAGACCTGTACTGGGGATACATTGGTGTCTGACTCTAAAAACCCCCTAGAAGATGTGGTCTTCTTGTTATATGCAGAAGAGTCTGGGAAAGGAGAGGAACAAGGATCATCCCATAATGACGCCCTAGGTTTATAACGAACCACTTCCTGTCGTAAAACCAAATTTTCCTGCTTCAACTTATTTATTTCTACTTCCATTTTCTGCATCATCTTTGTGACTGCGTTATTTCTATCCACATCTTCGTCTAACGCCTGAGCCATTGCGTGACCATCTATACCTTCGTCTTCCAAATCCATGTCTCCCAAGAAAAACCCTTTGTAAAGGCTTGCGCTTCTGTCAAACCTTCACTCACCTGAAGTCCAGAGTTGGGTGTTGTCTTGGGAGACGTGAAGATTTTTCTCAGCTGCCCCCAAGCGCTCACCTCCACCAAACCGAATTAGATAACGGTTTGCTGAATGCGAACACCTAAGGGAAGGGGGAAGTTGGACAAAATAACAAAAGAGAGAGAGAGAGAGATTCTTTACTCTTCTACTGTGGTGCGAATATTCAGGCACCTCAGGTCTTATTTCTCTCTAGTGACAAAACACAAAATAAACCATTATAAGCATCAGTTTCTAATAGTAATAGTTATCTTTTCTTTCTATTTAACACCACCTCTCACATTCATACCTCTTGGTTCTGGTCTTACATCTGCCAGAACTTTGCAGTGTTAAAGCACGAAATTGTAGTTTGCAATTTTTAACTGCTTTCTGCAATGGAAGCAAACACTATTGAATAATGCTCTAAGGAATCGTGACACATCAATATATATATATGCATACAATAAGCCTTTTGATACAAACTTACATATAATAAACCTATTGTTTAATATAATGTCTTTTTCTTTGAAATAAAAGTTCTCTGTCTTTCTCTTTCAGGCTTATCAGTTCTTTTCCAAAAGAAAAAACTGAAGTAGACTTTGCAGATGAGTATTGCTCTTTCTTGTCCGCTTTTTTTATAAAACAAATAATCAACTTACTTGTTTCTTTGTTCATGTGTTTGCGCGCAAAACACTAACTCACTGTGTTCTCTTTTTCAGGTTGGGTCCCTACTGAACAGGATTCACGATGTGGAACGAAGGAATTGGAGTCCTGTTGCTGCCGATCCGATGGGGAAGACGAATGGATGAGGACCGGAAATCCCGATTCCGAAATCAGGAAGCAGGAAGAGGCTGGATTGCCGAAGGTCCGCGAGAAGACGCTGGCAAAGATCCGGAGGAAGACGCTGGATTGTCGGAGGTCCGGAGGAAGACGCAGACTCCAGGTAAGCAGGGGAAGACCGACGAGCGCAAGCAAAGCCTTGCTCTTGCTTTGGGTTTAAATAGTCTGGGTTGCAGGGTGGGGTTGCTGGAACACGCTCCGGGGAATACACGTGTTGTTCCGTTCAGCGAGCACCGGGGAATACACGTGTTGTTCAGTTCAGCGAGCACCGGGGAATACACGTGTTGCAACGGAATGCCGTTCAGCGAGCCTCCAGTGTTCTCACCACGTGTTAACTGTTTATGTCACCGTGACTCTTGGGTGTGGTTCTGCAAACAAGTTTTTATGCCACAAAAACGTGCAGGGGCTTGAACACGAGGTGTAAAAATAATATAATCAAACAAGTGCTCAGTTTTACAAACAGCTATTACCAAAAAGGACAAAGCTATTCAACAATAATAATTAACATCACAAATAGCTCTCATGTTCCTGATTTTTTCTGAAAGCCGGCCAAACACATGAATGCATTAAATAGACATATGCATTTTAGCATGTTTCTGATTCTGAAGGCAGACCCTAACACGTAAATCAATGTACATGCGAATGTTTTGACTATGACCTTTCTTAGCAATAACAATAGGGGCGACCCATTCAGAACAGTCAACAGGTTGAATGATGTTCAGTTTCTCCAACCTATCTAGCTCTTTTCTCAAAGGTTCCCACATAAGATGTGGAATAGGTCTAGTTTTGTGGATTACTGGTTTAGCGTTTTGTTTCAATTAAATTCTGTGTTGAAATTCTTTAAGCAAACCTAAGTTTTCTGAAAAGACTTCTGGAAATTCACTTGCAATGTGTTCACTTATATTTGAAGGACTTACCACCAAAACTTGTTCTGGGTTATTTGGGTCTAACTTAATTACCAGCTCTCTTTGATGTTGCCATCCCAATAAATCTGACCCATTCTCTACAACGTAAACTTTCCCTACTGTGCGACGGCCTTTGAAAGAAATAAGAGATTTAAACATTCCTTTCATAGTTATAGGGTCTCTGTTATAACCACTGGGAGCTATGTCTGCCTTATCCAGTTTGTCCTGCCCTCTTCCTAAGACGGATTGGAAATCTGAGAAGTTCACCAGAGTGAAAGGCGAGCAAGAGTCTGCAAACATTTTGACACTTTTCCCATCAATAGAAACATCACATTCAGGGTAGCTTTGCTGCTCGTGAATTGCAACCTCGTTAATTTGTAGAATAATTTTCTTAACCTGAGTTTTATCCTCAATGACTTGATTTCCCCCCGTCTTCTTCGGGAAGCACCCACAAACCCTTGCTAGATGCCCTTTCTTGTTACATTTTCTGCACCAAGCATATCTGGCTTGACAGTTGAGGTCATTTGCCAAATGATTGTTGCTTCCGCAACGATAGCATTTAAGTTTAGAATTTTCCGAGTTTGCTGTTTGAGTACGCCAATTGTCATTTTTGGATGGTTCATTTATAATCTTGTACACATCTGATTTTTCATCTAGATTGGTTATCTCTGATACCCTGTCACTACACTCTGATGAATTTATCTCTTTTATGCAAATTGCTGTATGTTCAATTGATTTTGCAATTTTAATTGCCTCCGGAAGATCTGATTGTTTTTCTAATAATTTCCTCTGGGTTTCTTTGCTGTTAGTACAGCGCACCAACTGGTCTCTGATTAAAGAGTCACTTAGATCACTGAAAGCACAACGTTTGCTGAGGCCTCTGAGAACAGCAACGTAAGTGGACACATTCTCTTGCTTGCCCAGTCCACGACTGAAGAATTTGTGCCTCTCCAAGACTATATTAACCTTGTCCCCAAAGTGATTCCGTAGCCTAGACAAAGTTGTTTCATAGGCATCCTCATCCTCTTCCTCTATCTCTGGTTCCGGTAGTGATTCAAATATTTTCCTTCCATTTGAACCCAAGTTGTGTAGCAATATGTGCTGTTTTCTAAACGTACTGAATTTTTCCCCTCCAATGGCTACCAGATACGACTCAAATACCTTCTCCCAATCTTCCCATGGGATGGTAGGTTCTCCAAATTCATTCAGGAACGGCGCTGGTTGCAACATGCTTGCAGCTGCCATAATGGAAGAGATGACAACGTACTATAGGTGTAATTTGTAAGGTACACTCAGAATGATGAGATAAGAAAAGTGCGTTGTTCCAACAATTAGTACTTAAAATGAAATTTTTAAATGAGCATAACCGATCCTGTGCCTTAAGGACATAGAGATGGTGATAATATATAGATCCAAATGTCAACACGACATAACATTCTACACATCTCCTATATATAACTCTGTGACTAAATGATACACATACAGGCTTGAATAATAACATGAAAAATATGAGAACAGCCGATAGTGGCAAAATCCATTAAATCTAAGGTGTGTGTATCACTGTAGCCTTTCAGAAATTACTACCAACAAACATTACTACCAGCAAGTCATTATGTGAGATAGAACGACCTGCAATTGGTGAAGTTTGGCTTGTACTTTTACCGTTAAAAGAGTGTATATCACTGCAATTGAAGTAAACACCAATTCCTAGGTGGCTAAAGACTAATTATGCATTAATTTAAGGTGCGCGTGTCACCGTGATTTCACACGCTAAGGAGTGCGCATCTCCGAACGATATTAGATGGACTGATTCGTACGCTCCAACAAATTCACCTAAAATGCTGTAGAACATAACTCGTTTCTGACAATCTATAACGGTGTGCGTGTCACCGATGAAATCAGCTTGACACGCTAAGGCGTGCGTTTTTCCGCATGAAAACTTAAAGAAATACCTTCCTAATCTTGGCCCACAGCAGCTGGTGCGAGGAAGCACTCACTGAGGCGAAGTTTCGCTGCAGAGCGGTTGAAGCGTCGGTGGCGTCCTGTCCCACAGCAGCTGGTGCGCAGGAAGCACTCGCTGAGGCGAAGTTTTGGTTGCAGAGCGGCTGAAGCGTCGGAGGCGTCCTGTCCCACAGCAGCTGGTGCGCAGGAAGCACTCGCTGAGGCGAAGTTTAGCTGCAGAGCGGCTGAAGCGTCAGAGGCGTCGTGTCCCACGGCAGCTGGTACGCAGGAGCACTCGCTGAATCGAGGTTTAAGCGGAGAGCAACAGAAGCGTCGGAAGCGTTCCTGACAGGAACCAGACCTCCGACCGAAGATCTACAATCCGGAGATGAGGTATATTGCAGATAAGATTGCTCACTTAATCAACCACCGGAACGATGCCCAAGACAAGGAGCAAGCAAGGCAATGCTTCCGACAGATGTCAGGAAACACGGACACCTAGCCTCACGCCAACCTCAATCACATGTCCCACTGCATCTCTGGAAGACCAGCGCAGATCCACGCGGAAAACTCACATGGACAGAAACAGCAAGAGGAGTAGTGCCAAGCCCCTCTCCTCACTCTACCACCATCGGCAATGTAGATCTGCGCAGGCACAGAATATGACTTTTAAGAGTCACTCATCGAACGATGAGCAAAGACACCTCACCAGATCAAGAAGACATATTCCTCCTCATGAACAGCTGGTGGAGTGGCACACAGAAGGGGAGGAGCAGGATACATCTGTCCCCTTACACAGATCGTCGCCAGTGATATAAAGATGAAGACTCCAGAAGGTAAGAGTAGAATCCTTTATTCCTGACTCCTCTCTCCACCAGCATTCCTCCAGTCCCTCACTCAACATTCTAAGGTCCCCTCCAGGGACTAGGAACAAACCAATACCAAGTAGGGGTGATACAATAGGAACATACCAAGCATAATTATACTAGTCAGTGACGTAACATACCTTGGTAAGAAAACACATCGTGGCTACCTTACTTTTAGAAATGCTGTTCTGTCCATCCCTCCCTGCAGCCGGGAGCCACAGTGCCTACGAGAGAGCGGATCTTGCCGCTGAAGGGGACTACAACTCCTAGGGAGGCATCGTGGACGCGCGAGGAACCGCGCACCTTCGGCGCGCCATCCGGCGCATAAATTACCGGAGGGCATCCCGCGGCGCAGGAGGCCCGGTCATTCAACTTGCCTACCTTACTTTTAGCAATGCTGTTCTGTCCATCCCTCCCTGCAGCCGCGAGCCACAGTGCCTACGAGAGAGCAGATTGATATAAAGATGAAGACTCCAGAAGGTAAGAGTAGAATCCTTTATTCCTGACTCTTCTCTCCACCAGCATTCCTCCAGTCCCTCACTCAAAATTCTAAGGTCCCCTCCAGGGACTAGGAACAAACCAATACCAAGTAGGGGTGATACAAGAGGAACATACCAAGTATAATTATACTAGTCAGTGACGTAACATACCTTGGTAAGAAAACACATCGTAACACATCTTCCCCTTAATACAAATGAATAAACATTGTAATACAACAACCTCAACTTAAAGCAAACAGATATTTACTTGTACTTAATAAAGTCTTTGTGCCAACCTGGGGTTCTGCATGTTCTTCGTGTGATAGGTAAATCATTGATGTCTTGGTTTTGTGTCTCTGCTGCATGGTCATAAGATTGGCTGTGTGAGTATTGAGATCTAACTAACCTGTCCATGCTCCACATTTGGTCATTATCTAACATGGCTGTGTTGTTTCTTACAGCTGTGATGCGCACAAGTTTTGAAAACTTAGTTTCAGCATCGCTCCTTCTTGGCATCTTGATGCATACCTAGTCTCCCACTTTCCACTGTGGAATTTTGGTCCCATGTTTAGTGTCATACAGAATTTTGTACTTAGTTTGGTGTGCATAAATTTTGTCCCTGAAAGCTTGCATGTCCATTGTGATGTGGGATCCCCCTCCTAACCAATTCGGGAAAATTTTTGTACCCGGTCTCCTTCCTCTCAAAGCTGAAAAAGGAGACATACCAGTAACTGAATTCGGAGTGGTGTGATAAGCCCACAACATTTCCTGTAACGCTTGTTCAGTGGGTATTCTATTTACCACCGCCAATTGTATGCAACCTTTGCCCATGCGATTCATTCTTTCCACTAACCCATTTGCCCTAGGACAGTATAGTGGCGTTCTCAAATGTGATATGTTAAGTTTACTTAAGAATTCTGTCATGGCGTGGGACGTAAACTGAACTCCGTTATCAGTGATCATGGAGGACGGTATGCCTTCCTGAGCAAATGTATCTTTAAGAAACTGAATTACAGATGCGGTCGTTACCTGGTAGACCATTTTGACTACGGTCCAGTGAGAGTGGAAGTCAACTAAGACCAGTGCGAACTGTTTCCCCACCCCCTTGAAATTGAGAGGACCTATGATGTCCAATGCAATCTTCTCCCATGGTTTATCTGGTTCAGCTATAGGGGATATGGGGGATTGCGTGGTTACTCTAGATTTGTCACTGTTGGAACATGTAACACAAGTTTTTTACTTTTGTCTCCACTAACGCGCCCATTTTGGGGAACCAATACCTTTCACGTAACCTTGCCTTCGTTAAACCCCTGCCCAAGTGGCCCTCGTGAACAAGATCAATTATTTTACCCCTAATAGACTCCGGTGGAAATATTTTATCATTTCTGAATAAAATCCCTTGATCTAAGTTAAGCTCAAAATGTACCTCCCAGAACATTCTTAAATCTGCACTAATTTGATCAGAAGAATCGGGCCAACCCTGTAAAGTGTAAGAAATGACCTGTGTCATAGTGTTGTCTGAGTTCATGCAATCTAGCCATTCCTGTGTAGTGATGGTATGTTTATGATCAGTACGTAAACAAAATTGGATACCCCACAGAAAGAATTTTAAATGTTTCATCCCCCAAAAACAAGCCAACGCTTCTCTTTCCACCACTGAATAGTTCCTTTCCGCTTTGGTAAGGGATCGTGATACAGACGCAACAATTCTCTCTTTGCCCTCAATAACTTGCGAGAGTGCAGCCCCTAACCCTTTCCCACTTGCATCTGTAGTAAGAAAGGTCCTGCGGTTGTGTTCAAACTTGCACAAATACGGAGCAGAGAGTATACCTTCCTTCACTTAAGAAAATGATGTCTGATGTTCCTCTGCCCATTTGAATTGAGTGTTGTTCTTTGTAAGTTCTCTGAGGTTGGCAGTTAGATCCGAGAAATGATTGACATATTTCACCATATATTCAGCCAACCCTAAAAATGACTTAAGTTCATCTTTCTTTGTAGGTGCAGGAGCATCCCTTACCGCTTTAACAAGGCAATGTTTCGGTTTAAACCCTTCTTTAGAGATACAATGTCCTAGGTACTCCACAGATTCCATGCCAAACTGGCATTTCTCTTTCTTAAGTGTAAGTCCAGCGTCTCTAAATTTAGACAGGACTTGTCTTAAAATAGTGTTATGTTCTTCCACATTGGCACCATAAATTAGGATATCATCCTGAAAGCAAAGCGTCTTTGGCACCTCTTTTAAGATATGTTGCATAATTCTCTGAAATACTCCTGCCGCAGAGGCCAATCCGAAAGGCATGCGGCAGAACATGAAGGTGCCCATGGGTGTAGTAAAGGTAGTGAGTTTTCTAGAGTCCGGATGTAGCTCCACTTGATGGTACGCCATGGAGAGATCCAGGACGCTGAAACAAATCGCTCCACCCATGGTGCTTAACATCTCGTGGATGCGGGGTAAAGGATGTCTCCCTACCAGTATGTTATTATTTAGGACACGTAAATCAATGCACACGCGAATGTCTTGACTATGACCTTTCTTAGCAATAACAATAGGGGCGACCCATTCAGAACAGTCAACAGGTTGAATGATATTCAGTTTCTCCAACCTATCTAGCTCTTTTCTCAAAGGTTCCCACATAAGATGTGGAATAGGTCTAGTTTTGTGGATTACTGGTTTAGCGTTTTGTTTCAATTGAATTCTGTGTTGAAATTCTTTAAGCAAACCTAAGTTTTCTGAAAAGACTTCTGGAAATTCACTTGCAATGTGTTCACTTATATTTGAAGGACTTACCACCAAAACTTGTTCTGGGTTATTTGGGTCTAACTTAATTCCCAGCTCTGTTTGATGTTGCCATCCCAATAAATCTGACCCATTCTCTACAAAGTAAACTTTCCCTACTGTGCGACGGCCTTTGAAAGAAATAAGAGATTTAAACATTCCTTTCATAGGTATAGGGTCTCTGTTATAACCACTGGGAGCTATGTCTGCCTTATCCAGTTTGTCCTGCCCTCTTCCTAAGACGGATTGGAAATCTGAGAAGTTCACCAGAGTGAAAGGCGAGCAAGAGTCTGCAAACATTTTGACACTTTTCCCATCAATAGAAACATCACGTTCAGGGTAGCTTTGCTGCTCGTGAATTGCAACCTCGTTAATTTGTAGAATAATTTTCTTAACCTGTGTTTTATCCTCAATGACTTGATTTCTCCCCGTCTTCTTCGGGAAGCACCCACAAACCCTTGCTAGATGCCCTTTCTTGTTACATTTTCTGCACCAAGCATATCTGGCTTGACAGTTGAGGTCATTTGCCAAATGATTGTTGCTTCCGCAACGATAGCATTTAAGTTTAGAATTTTCCAAGTTTGCTGTTTGAGTACGCCAATTGTCATTTTTGGATGGTTCATTTTTAATCTTGTACACATCTGATTTTTCATCTAGATTGGTTATCTCTGATACCCTGTCACTACACTCTGATGAATTTATCTCTTTTATGCAAATTGCTGTATGTTCAATTGATTTTGCAATTTTAATTGCCTCCGGAAGATCTGGTTGTATTTCTAATAATTTCCTCTGGATTTCTTTGCTGTTAGTACAGCGCACCAACTGGTCTCTGATTAAAGAGTCACTTAGATCACTGAAAGCACAAAGTTTGCTGAGGCCTCTGAGAACAGCAACGTAAGTGGACACATTCTCTTGCTTGCCCTGTCCACGACTGAAGAATTTGTGCCTCTCCAAGACTATATTAACCTTGTCCCCAAAGTGATTCCGTAGCTTAGACAAAGTTGTTTCATAGGCATCCTCATCCTCTTCCTCTATCTCTGGTTCCGGTAGTGATTCAAATATTTTCCTTCTATTTGAACCCAAGTTGTGTAGCAATATGTGCTGTTTTCTAAACGTACTGAATTTTTCCCCTCCAATGGCTACCAGATACGACTCAAATACCTTCTCCCAATCTTCCCATGGGATGGTAGGTTCTCCAAATTCATTCAGGAACGGCGCTGGTTGCAACATGCTTGCAGCTGCCATAATGGAAGAGATGACAACGTACTATAGGTGTAATTTGTAAGGTACACTCAGAATGATGAGATAAGAAAAGTGCGTTGTTCCAACAATCAGTACTTAAAATGAAATTTTTAAATGAGCATAACCGATCCTGTGCCTTAAGGACATAGAGATGGTGATAATATATAGATCCAAATGTCAACACGACATAACATTCTACACATCTCCTATATATAACTCTGTGACTAAATGATAAACATACAGGCTTGAATAATAACATGAAAAATATGAGAACAGCCGATAGTGGCAAAATCCATTAAATCTAAGGTGTGTGTATCACTGTAGCCTTTCAGAAATTACTACCAACAAACATTACTACCAGCAAGTCATTATGTGAGGTAGAACGTCCTGCAATTGGTGAAGTTTGGCTTGTACTATTACCGTTAAAAGAGTGTATATCACTGCAATTGAAGTAAACACCAATTCCTAGGTGTCTAATGACTAATTATGCATTAATTTAAAATGCGCGTGTCACCGTGATTTCACACGCTAAGGAGTGCGTATCTCTGAACGATATTAGATGGACTGATTCGTACGCTCCAACAAATTCACCTAAAATGCTGTAGAACATAACTCGTTTCTGACAATCTATAACGGTGTGCGTGTCACCGATGAAATCAGCTTGACACGCTAAGGCGTGCCTTTTTCCGCATGAAAACTTAAAGAAATACCTTCCTAATCTTGGCCCACAGCAGCTGGTGCGAGGAAGCACTCACTGAGGCGAAGTTTCGCTGCAGAGCGGTTGAAGCGTCGGTGGCGTCCTGTCCCACAGCAGCTGGTGCGCAGGAAGCACTCGCTGAGGCGAAGTTTGGGTTGCAGAGCGGCTGAAGCGTCGGAGGCGTCCTGTCCCACAGCAGCTGGTGCGCAGGAAGCACTCGCTGAGGCGAAGTTTAGCTGCAGAGCGGCTGAAGCGTCAGAGGCGTCGTGTCCCATGGCAGCTGGTACACAGGAGCACTCGCTGAATCGAGGTTTAAGCGGAGAGCAACAGAAGCGTCGGAAGCGTTCCTGACAGGAACCAGACCTCCGACCGAAGATCGACAATCCGGAGATGAGGTATATTGCAGATAAGATTGCTCACTTAATCAACCACCGGAACGATGCCCAAGACAAGGAGCAAGCAAGGCAATGCTTCCGACAGATGTCAGGAAACACAGACACCTTGCCTCACGCCAACCTCAATCACATGTCCCACTGCATCTCTGGAAGACCAGCGCAGATCCACGCGGAAAACTCACATGGACAGAAACAGCAAGAGGAGTAGTGCCAAGCCCCTCTCCTCACTCTACCACCATCGGCAATGTAGATCTGCGCAGGCACAGAATATGACTTTTAAGAGTCACTCATAGAACGATGAGCAAAGACACCTCACCAGATCAAGAAGACATATTCCTCCTCATGAACAGCTGGTGGAGTGGCACACTGAAGGGGAGGAGCAGGATACATCTGTCCCCTTACACAGATCGTCGCCAGTGATATAAAGATGAAGACTCCAGAAGGTAAGAGTAGAATCCTTTATTCCTGACTCCTCTCTCCACCAGCATTCCTCCAGTCCCTCACTCAACAGTCTAAGGTCCCCTCCAGGGACTAGGAACAAACCAATACCAAGTAGGGGTGATACAATAGGAACATACCAAGCATAATTATACTAGTCAGTGACGTAACATACCTTGGTAAGAAAACACATCGTGCCTACCTTACTTTTAGAAATGCTGTTCTGTCCATCCCTCCCTGCAGCCGGGAGCCACAGTGCCTACGAGAGAGCGGATCTTGCCGCTGAAGGGGACTACAACTCCCAGGGGGCCTTTGTGGATGCGCGAGGAACCGCGCACCTTCAGCGCGCCATCCGGCACATAAATTACCGGAGGGCATCCCGCGGCGTTGGACGCCGGTCATTCAACTTGCCTACCTTACTTTTAGAAACGCTGTTCTGTCCAGCCCTCCCTGCAGACGGGAGCCACAGCGCCTACGAGAGAGCGGATCTTGCCGCTGAAGGGGACTACAACTCCCAGGGGGCCTTTGTGGATGCGCGAGGAACGTCGCACCTTCAGCGCGCCATCCGGCGCATAAATTACCAGAAGGCATCCCGTAGCGCGGGACGCGCGCGGGCTCGCCCAGGCAAAGCCCGGGCCAAGGGCGGGCCCGTCCCTGGCCGTCAGTGGCCGAAAGAGGCTGGGCGGGGCTACGTCTCTTGTTTGATTGGATTATTGAACCTACTGTTGATATTGTGGTAATCTCATCCATTCTATATGTTTTGCTAACTTGGTATCTTTGCGGAGGCTGATTAACCTAGTAGCGATGTACTGTGTTCGATTCATTGCATTTGGGGCCAGCACTGCTGGGGTTGTCTTGCTGCTTCCGCCATGGGCAAACGAAAACTTCAAAATGTACTTGCGACTGAAAAACGTCCTAAGGCAAAAGAGCCCAGTATGTCATTATTGAAATATCTGACGGGGGCTGTAGGCGCTCTAGAAAAACAAATATGTAATGTAGAAGAGGCTTTGCATAAAGATTTACCAGTCCCCCCTAAGCATATATCGTCCGGGGGGCGGAGATAAACCCCCATGCGCTAACTTTGGACTTACAGAATGGATGCGTCCAGACTGGTAGTGATGAGATCTCATTAATCGACACAGATATAACATCATTGCCGCCGTCAAAAAGGGATTGTATGTCAAAGAAAAAAGTTATGTCAAATAGCACTTTGCCCTTGAGGTATAAGGCAGCATCCGCTACCGCTACCAATATTTTAATAACCAAAACTGGGATGACACAGGGATTGGATATCCCTACTATAAATAAAGTTAAATATTGAAACATTTGTCCTAGTAATAAAAGTAAAAGTAAAGGCCAATTAGGCAATAATGTCTCAGGAATTATGAGTATATTAAGTGATTTAACTACATTGATTAAGGAATCTATTGATACTCTAGCACAGAGACTGGACAAAATTGAGATAGGTTTGGTATCCATCACAGGGCGCCTAAACGAAAGGATTATTATACCACTAGAGAATAGTGAGGGTAATGGTGAAGATAAAAGCATAAGGAAAGCCTTACCAGTTAGCTCTGTTGATTGTAGCAATCAAAGCAAAATGATGGGGGATATTAATAGAGCCCCTAGTATTAGAAGTATCGGGAAGCCAGTTCCTAGTGGTCATTTGCATAGGGTAGTAAAAGTGAGTGGGGGGCGGAGCGTAGCTGGTAGAAAAGAAAGGAGGGATGATTTGATTCAATCTGACATTAGCTCCTCTCAAGACACTTGTATGCGTCCTAATCAAGAGCCTTATACAATCGCTCATATTCTAAATCTCCCTCCAGCCGCGGTCCCTTACACTGTGATTTTGGCAAATGTCCCACTGTTACCAGAGGGTGAGCAAGAATCCTGGATCTCCCTGAGGAATAAAGCTATTCCTTGTTTGGGTACTAAAATAGGTCTGTGACAAGAGATGTTCTCCGCATTCAAAATGGTGAGACGAGTCCCGTGGGTGGGTGACAATAGAAAAAAGTTTAAAGGGGATTGCGTTGTTCTTACTTTGGGATCCCCTTCCTTAGTTCATGAAATTTTAACCAGAATCGCCACAAATAATTTCATGACCGAGGGAATTTATGTTCTCCCTTTAGGCTACTTTTATCACCCAAGAATGTATGAAAATCATTCCACCCCATTCGGACCATCCTTATCCAATAGGAATCATTTGTATAATATAGAAGTTTCTAATAGGTTTGGTCCTTTAGTTTCCTTGGAGGAGGTGGATTGACTTATGGTTCCTATTAACAATTATTACCCACGACCGGACTGGGCATCTAATATTAAAACTAGGCGAAGCTTCCCAGTAATCTCTGTGGAATCGACCAAAGGTATAAGTGATATGCTGTCCGGGGGTGGTATAGAAAACCCCCTGACCTCGAAGTCCAATGATTCTATTAGTTCTAATACTATAATGGGTCATCAAAACTTAACTGTTCCGCCTTTAGTAGGCCCATTAAAAATTGGATTAAATGACTCTATTAAGGACAGTGACTAAAGTAGTATCTCCTATAGATTTAGTAAATAATTTTGTTATTGACCCACAGTTGGAGAGGAACCAAAGACAGGAAAATGGCGAGCAGGAATCTGTCCCTTTAACTGATTCTGCTAAAGGTAAGATTAGAGTGGTATTTTGGAATATAGCTGGATTACAATCTAAGGTGGATAATCAATTATGGGTAGATTTTATCAACAACTTTGATATTCTTTGTATACAGGAGACCTGGTTATTGGACGCACTGCATATTGACAAGGGTAAATTTGTAGATATACTAAAAAGCCTCCTGGATTTTTTAACTAATTTGGTTGTTCCTAGGGGAAAGGATGTGATTATGATTTGGGGTGGGTATTTTAATACTAGTATTTGCCGAAATCCTGAATGTGGGTTTGGGGATATTGATACAGGTTATAATGTCCATGTAGCCTACTTTGCCCACTCAGATAGAGGAGAAGGTTTTAATGAAATGATGGCAACCTTTAATTTAGGCTTTGCTAACACATTGTGCTCACCTCCAGTTGAGGTTAGTCCTACGTTTATTGGTCGGGGATTTAATTCCCTAATAGATTATCCCAAATCGCTATTCTAATTGGTTCGATCAATTTTGTACTTATCCAAATGGCCTAAGTAACCACTTGCCATTAAGTATAAACATTCTACTCCCAACTAACTGTCCACTTTCGGTTACGGAAAGTTTGGCTTGGACTCAAGACGTCGTACTGGCCCGCCAAAACGGTTTCTCCCTGATTTGGGGCAGGAAGGACCCAGAAGCACTGAATACAAAGATTATAGCAAAGGCTCTAATTCCCATCACTGAGTGCCTGCAGGAAGGGACATCCCATAGGGACATCCTGTATGCTTTTTCTGAAGTTACCGCGGTGATACAGAATTTGCTGATTCGCCCAATAAGGGCTGTACACAACAAAGACCAGGGGTAGTTCGAGAACAAGTGCTCTAAAACATATTCCTTGCTAAAGGCTGCTCTTCATAAATCAGAGAGGGATTATGAGGAAATTAGAGACTGTAGGAAGGCCTACAGCTTGGCTAGGAGTAATCGCAAGAAAGAAATTAAAAACCTAGCTTAGAATAACTTGTATGAGGCTTCCTTACGTAAAGATTGTATTTATTTTTGGCAGGCAGTTAAAGCACCATTTTTTGCTAAAAAAGAGGAAGCATGAGTTAAGAGAGCAATCGATGAGCTTTCATGGGTAAATTTCTTCTCTAAAGTGAACGGAAATAAGAGTCATGAGGAAATCAGTTTATCTCGGGAACCTTTTATATCTGGTAACTCCATTCAGTTCCTGTCGATTGACATTCAATTTTCACATGACGAAGTCTTGATGGCAATAAATGAGAGCAAAAGAGGTGAAGCTCCAGGCCCCGACGGGATCCCGATTGACTTATATAAAAGTACAACAGAGCTATGGTCTCCACTGTTAACCCAAGTTTGAGAAACCTGTTGTGCCATGGGTTTAATTAAATCGTGGTCGGAGTCTGTGGTAATACCAGTTTTTAAAAAGGGGGACCGGGAAAACCCAGCATGTTATCGTCCTATCTCTCTCTTAGATTCTTTTATGAAAATCGCCGGAAGGGTTGTTTTAAATAGACTTCAACAGTGGGCCGAGGACAATAATATCTTGAGCCGGGTCCAATATGGGTTTAGGGATGGGATGGGTACTATTGAACAGGTTTTAAATTTTTCCCTGATACAGGGGAAATATACCCAAGCCAAGGCAGGGAATTTATTTGTGGTATTTGTTGATCTTACTGCCACATTTGATTGTGTTGATCATAGTAGGTTATGGAGTATTTTAGAGGAACTAAAAGTTGATCCCTACTTAGTGCAATTCCTGAGACAACTATATCAGGGGGCTTCAGCCAAAGTGAGGTATGGATTAAAGGGAGAGTGCACTAAATCATTCCGTGTGGAGAAGGGTGTTAGGCAAGGTTTTGTACTGGCCCCGTTCCTCTTCTCATTATATACCAATGCATTGGAAGAGGAATTGGTGGCCAGGGTGAATGATTCACCGATAATAAAGAACCAGCAGATTGTCTCCCTTCTCTACGCGGATGATGCCGTGCTAATGGCCAGAACCCAGCTTGGCCTACAGAGGGCCCTGTCAACTTATATTAATTTTATGGATAACTAGGGCCTAAAAATAAATGTTACAAAGACTTTTGTGATGTCCTGTGGGAAGGGGAAGAATAAGTGTAGAACTTTAGTAACGGGGGACGGTAGAATTGAATCAACTAAAACATTTTCTTATCTTGGAATTTTATTGGAGGATTTGGGTTCCTGGGGACCAGCGATTAAGAGAAGGAAGCTTCTATTTAAAAGGTCAACTGTGGCATTGATGCTTTTTTCAAGAAAAATGGGGAAAAGGCCCCCGGGAATATTATTGAAAATTTACCAAGCTAAATGCATGAGCATTGCCACATATGGGGCAGGGATTTGAGGTTTCCATGATGTTGCATCAATCCAAGTGGTTGAAAACGCTTTTTTAAGGTTCATTTTAGCCGTCCCTCGGAGTTCTTCCAGTTTTAATTGTCATAATGAACTGGGAATCTCCCATATTTCCGATTTGATTAAAATTCAACCAATTTTACTTTGGAACAGGATTTGCACCTCCTCTAGTTTAGGCCTGAACCGTGAGATCATAAAAGATTCCATGGGATTAGATCAGGCCAAAAAAATCCCTTGGTTAAACTATATAAGTAATTTATCGCATGACTTATGTAGACCTGATTTTTACTCTAACCCAGACACTATGAGCACTTTATCGAGAAAGGAGCTTAAATCCTTATGCTTAAATCATTTCGAGTCCCTTAGATTAACGGTAGAGATAAGTAAAAACTCTGTGATCCAGCATCAACTGAGTCTGTCTAGTTATTCCATTCAGCTCTATTTAGTATGCTGTCTACAGGAATTTGATAGATATATATTGACAAGGCTCAGATTTGACTGTTTCCCCCGCCTGGTTTCTTTTCCTGCTGTAAATGACTGGTCCAGGAAACTCGGCCTTTGTCCCTGTGACAAAACTGCTTCACAATCTACAATGCACGGTGTTCTATTTTGTAAATTTTATGTTAAAGAAAGAGCTAGATGGATCAAGCCTATTTTAAAGCAGGGAGGCTGGCAGCAATGTCGCCCGGCATTTCTCTTTTTAAAATTATTGGATAATGTGTACTGTATTGGAGCTATGACGGGGCTTTTGAAGAGTATAATGAGGAAAAGAAGAAGTTTAACCTGTTAACCCTTATGCTGTAAAATTATGTATAATTGGACTAGCTGCATTTTATTAAGATATTTTTAATGTAATTTTTAAATGATTTGTTCTTATTGTATTTTGTGCTTTTATGATTTTATTATTTTTTTAAATCGAATAAAGCATTTATTGATTGATTGAAGAGGATACCTTCTAAGGCAAACGTGTCCCCATCGAAAGTGAATTGACTTTGTTGTGAGTTCATTTCTAGACTTTTTCAAAGGTACATGCATGAATTGCCCCATTGTGATCTCTCAGTTATTTCTTCTTCTTCCCTGCTTCCCGGTGGTACTGCTACTGGCCAACCAGCTGCAAAAAATGTTCTGCTGGGCTAAATACTTATAAGGCCCCAAAGGCGAGACCGATTGCATTGCAAATGCTTGTTATACTTGGTTCCATTGCCAAAGTTCACTGGTTACACATATAATATCACCATTGACCAGTGCAAGGAATGTGCAGCGATAAGGACTAACTAATGACTGTCCATATAATATGTTGCGGATGGCATGTACCGTCCAAGCCAAGGTCGCTACTGCCTCATTGATACTGCAGCGAGTATGGCTGTTGCTTCATGGTTGTATGCATGACCTTAACAACACTATTAAGGAGGCTGCTTTTTATAAGGGCTTCTGAGACTGACTAATGAGGCTGATCTAATTTTGTGATGACCCCTGCATTATATATCATACTTGAGGGGCGAAATACAATGTACACTGGTTAACGCCTTTGTAGCCTTTTTGGTGCACGGCTCGACAATACTTAAGGTGATTCGTTAATTTGGATGAAGCGATTTACATT
This sequence comes from Triturus cristatus, assembly GCF_964204655.1. Classification (NCBI taxonomy): domain Eukaryota; kingdom Metazoa; phylum Chordata; class Amphibia; order Caudata; family Salamandridae; genus Triturus; species Triturus cristatus. The sequence continues at coordinate 1,813,868,098 of NC_140589.1, forward strand.
TTTGATTGTTGAATTTTGTAATTGTCTACTCCCTTTAATTTCAATAAGGGTGATGTTTTTGATTTGACTATCACCGTGAGGTTCAGACTCGCGTGTTTTCGGAGTCACAAACCCTGCTTGAGCACAGAAAACCACAATTCCCATTATTCTTAGCGCCCTGCAGCGTCATATCCGGTGCGCGTTAATAAGTGAACTTCTTTGATGCTATTAATAGCAAGTTGTGAGCCGCCCGCGTCGCCTCCGGTTACAGCCTTGAATAGCCCGGGGTACCGACGGACAGGTAGGCTCTGTAATAGAGAAATGGTAATCTAATGTTTATAACTACACGCCTATGACCTAGGGGCGCTGTTGGGTTCTAGCGATGTAATACTATCTTGATGAGTGAGTGGCCGCAAACTCGGACATATTTTGAGCCAGCCACCTATTTAAAAAGGTACGTGGCATGATGGCATTGCACATCGAATTCCTTGTCTTTGCTATTCAGAGCATTATCAACAGGTCGTGTTTTAGACTTCCTTGTAAATTAAGTTGCCTCATTGGGTCAGATGTAGTGTGGTTATTGTGATCCCTAGCCATTGCTTTTTTCTAGTAATATTATTTTGACTACACTGGCAGATGTGATTAGATTTAACTATACTTGGTTACCCTATGTTATTCTGGGTGACCTGCCAGGCCACAGTTGTGATGGTTCTATTGTGGCATATTTTAGGTATGATAAGACCCTAATCATCTCATTTTCACAACCAATAATTGGCCATACTGTTAGATGCACCTTTGATGCGCACAGACTGTTTTCATTAGTTTAGGGTGGTTGACTATATATGAGCACTTAATGAGATTAGAAGTCATTCTTAGTGCGAACTCAGTGAGAATTCATTCATTTCGTTTTCTCACTTATGTTTCAGAGCGGTGCCTCACGTCCTGAGCTGTTGCCAGGTGAGGTGTTGTCCCTTACTCAAAAGTGATCGGTAAGTGTTTCTTTCGCAGCGGCGGAGTCGTTTTGATATAATACTGCATGTATATATCTCTTGTATATCCGCATTATTGATGCTATGTTACTCTCTCCACACAGTAGACTTATACACATGGACCATCTTTTTCGAGATGGTATAGGTTGTATCGTTTCATTTATTTTGTCACGTTTTGACTTTATTGAGCACACGCAGTAGCAATTTACATCTAGGTCCTGAAGAAAGCTAGACACCTGTAGGGTCATGATAGCTGAAACATGTAGACCACGCTTGCAGTTATATTGTTAAAACTGCCATTTTGCACTGTTTTTAGTCCTGCCATCACGAGACAATTAATAAATGTCTTTGTGTATCTTGATAGCCAGTTTTAATTCACATTAGCACATTGACTGCTCTAGTTTTCACTGCGCGCATCACTCATTTTTCACCATAACAGATTCTCACTTCTGGGTTTTAGGAACCCATAGGTTCCTAAATACCTATATTGGTTTTTAAAATTTTCCCTTTGGCCCTTCCTTCCCTTGTGTATACCATTATGGATCAATAGTGACACCCTCAAATGACTTCTAAAAAGATGCCCTAAAAGCTAGCTGTCAAAAGGCATTTGATGACCTGAAGCAGGCCATGTGCACTGCTCCCATTTTGCGTAGTCCTGACTACTCCAAGAAGTTCATTGTTCAAACAGATGCATCTGAATTGGGGGTTGGGGCTGTACTGTCACAATTGAATAAAGAAGGTCAGGATCAGCCAGTAGCTTTCATAAGCAGAAGGCTGACCCCTAGAGAGAAACGTTGGTCAGCCATTGAGAGGGAGGCCTTTGCTGTGGTTTGGGCTCTGAAGAAGTTGAGGCCATACTTGTTTGGTACTCACTTCCTTGTTCAGACAGACCATAAGCCCCTCTTATGGCTAAAACAAATGAAGGGTGAAAACCCCAAACGGCTTAGGTGGTCCATTTCCCTACAGGGGATGGACTTTACGGTGGAACATAGACCTGGGAGTAACCATGCCAATGCAGATGGACTCTCTAGGTATTTCCACTTAGAACATGAAGACTCAACTGGTCAAGGTTAGTTTAATGTCCCTGCGCTTGGGGGGGGGGGGGGGGTTGAGTAGGAGAGTAGGATCTGCTTCACATGGGTACCCCCACTTTTTGCTGGTGTTTCACTGTTTCTCGACCTTGGTCTGGCTGTGGCCCTGCTAATCAGGACCACAGCCTAGCTGCTTCCTCTCTAAAATAGTTTGCATGTACATTAGGTACATATCTAATTGGATTCTGGAGTGCCTTATAAGCCCCTAGTATATGGTATATTATGTACCTAGGGCATAGGTACCTCAGCGGCCTACCAGGGGCTGAAGCATGTATTATGCCACCCCTGGGAAGCACTCCAAAATGGCACCAGAGGTCTGCTACTGCAGCCTGGGTAAGGGTGTGTTTGCACCCCTTAATGTGGTATAGGCTACCTATATCACTACCCTTATACAGACACATATAAACCTAAAAGCCACTCCTATGGCAGGCCTTGACAATCCTGAAGGCAGAGTGCTTGGTTTTCTGTGAGAGGGTGCATGAGCTGAGCCCCTATGCAACTTTCGGAAATACTTCCTTATGGCTGTTCTGTGATACAGCCATACCATATACTCTTAAGTGCATTATAACCTCGCGGTAAATGCTAACTTTGGAATGGCTCCATCAAAGCATGTCATTTGGTGTCAAACGCTTTGGAATACTACCCCATCGCCAATTCTGGCGGCGGGGGTGGCATTCCACCCTTCTAGAGGGAGAGACATGTTCACACTGGCTAAACCCGGTAGGAGTTTCCTGAACCCTGGGATCACAAAATGGATGCCTCTGCCACAGACACGGGTATGGCCTCCTGCTGTTGACCGAAACTCCAGCAGGGGAGGCCTGGACAATAGGTTTCCTGTCAAAGGGAGGTGTGACCACCTCCCCAGACAGGCAGATGTGTATTGGGGCTGGGCGGGAGCACTCTGGTGCTTTGTAGTCCTGCACTGGGGGCAAGTTTGGTGTCCCTTTGAATAGTCCAGTTCAAACCGCTTGCAGGGGCTACCTGCCCCTGCTTTGGCGCGAAACTGGACAAAGGAAATGCGTGTAACCACCCCTCTTTCCAAGCCCACCCATAGGTGGGGCCTTAGAATTTGTCCATCCTCTAAACTTACTATAAGTATAGGAATCCAGTCCCTAGGACTTTAGATTACCCCGGACGAAACTCTGCAACATATATCCTGGACCTTCAACGTTCTATCCCGACTAGAAGGCTGAAGAAATCTCCCTTGGGGTCAAGGAGTGACTCCCCTGCTTGGCAGGCACCAAAGAAGCAACTGACCGGTCTGCATCGCTGAAGCTCCCGCCGGACGCCGAAGTCTTTGCATCGCCAGAGGTGGATTTCCAGACTTCCCCGAGGCTACCCTGAGTCCACAGCAAAGCTGAGGCCCATGGCTATCGTGGGTGACGTGGAACCGTGACCCCTGGACACCGTGATCTTTTGCAGCAACACTATCTTCCTGGCCCTCCTCGAAGTTGTGCTTTGGGCTTCCGAGTAGCCCCAGCCTTGAGCACCTCCTGCACCGAAGATAGTTGGCCTCCACTCCACGAGTGACCCGTGGGCCAGCTTCAAGTGCGACCGCTTGAGGCTCCTTCACGATCACTAGCCCGTTGGCTAGCAGGTCACCACGAAGGCAACTCCTTTTCTGCTTGGGCTTTCCTGGTTGCTCCAGATGTGCCCTGACTTACCCTCGCTGGGTGAGTCCCGCAGACCTTGCTGGTCTGCACCGCAGTCCTTTCTCTGAATTCCTGTGGCTTGCCATTGCCAAGGCTTGTTGGGTCCATTCTGGTTGTCGACACTGCAGTTTTCGACAGACTTTGTGGACAGCTCGAATCCGGCTCGTGGACTTCGCCGACGCCTCCTGGACCTCATGGCTAAAGAGTCAAGACACCCATCAACTCACCTGAAGCACCCGACATCTGTGGGCATTGGTCCATCCTGCCCTCGGTCACTGGCAAGTGACCCAGACTCTGTCCCCTCTGCTTTCAGGTTCCTTCCATCCTAGATCCGGGCTTGGATCTCTTCGGACACTTCTCCTCTTCATGGCAGCAGCAGTTCTTTGCAGGCTTCCATTGAAATCGACGACGCAACCCAACACCAAAAGACTCCTATGCACCCGGCTTCCCTGGGTGAGGTAACTCGAGTACTCCAGTGCTCTCGTGGGTGCTGGCCCTAGAACTTCTTAAGTCCAAAAGGGTTTGGTCCTGACTCGATTAGAAGTGTCCCTAATCTTTAAATTTCCTACTGCGACATTGCCCAAAGAAAATAGCGTGAACCCGCGGTTGTGTTCTCACACTGCATACAGTCCCCGTGGGTCCCCTGTGTCACTACCTTGGGTGGTTCCTTGTGGTCCCAGTGATTCTACAGGCTATAGGCCTAGTGTCTATTCCAGTCGTAGTTCTTATACCACTTTTTTGGTATATGGTTTGGTACGCCCCTAGGGCCCAAACGTGTATTTGTGCTATTACTGATGATTGCTACCTTGTAACTTAAGTACTTCGAACTCCAGTCTCGTAAAGAGACTAGAGGGGTGTGTGTTAACCTAAATACATATATTTTAAATATATTCCTGGTGTGGTTGTCTTTTCATTTGGTCATTCAAGATAATATAGACTGGTAAAACAAGCCGCTTTACATCCCTTCAAGACTTAACCTGAAGGCTGCTCTCCATAGCTACCACTTGGATAGCTTTCAATAAAGGTTGTCTTTAACCTATCACCATAAGGGGTTGTTTGGACTGATACAAGGTTCCCACTAGAACTAGTGGACAGCATATATTAGGCCACCTTCTCACATTGTGTTTGTCTGACTAGCATACACATCTTGGGATGATTATCTATTGGTTACTGTGGCTTTGCTAATGGTCCATGGTTTCACTGTCCCCTTGCCTCACCAGGCTCTGGTATGTCTGGTAGACCATGGACGCTCTCTGGTGGTAGGATGTCCCGCACCTTCTCCTCCCAGGACCTGAAGTATACTGGTTTGGCAGGAGGGACACCACCAGTGCGCTGACTCAAGGCGTGATCTTTCTCGATGAGTTTCTTGCCCCTCCTGTACACGTCATACCATCTGTTCTGGATATCGTCCTTTGTGCGCAACGTTGGGGCTTGTGTGTTCACCTTGTCCACAATCCTCGCCCACATCTTTGTTTTCTGTGACATGGGGGTCCTTTGGACCAATGTACCAAACAAATGTGGCTCTACTCTGATGATCTCGTCTACTAGCACTTCTAACTCACTATCTGTGAACTTTGGATTCTTCTTTGGGGGCATGGTGATGGGTGGTGGTGGTGAGTGATGTGTGTGTGTGAGGGTGCAAGTGATGGTGGGAGAGTGTCGGTTTTGCTAGCTGTATGTGTGGGTGCTTTTTGTGAGGTGCTAATGTTGTGAAAGTTGTGAAAGTTGTGTGATGGGTGAGTTGTGAGTGTTTGTGGTTGCTGTGTGATGGTGTTTTCTGCTGGCTGATGTATTCAATTTGCAAAGGATCATGGTAGTGAATGGTGTCCTTTATATAGGTGCAGTTGTGGGTGTGTCTTTGTTCCAAGTTCTTTTTTTTAAATATTTATTGACTTTGTAATTGCTTGTTTGGTCCTTTTTTTGTATTTTTTCCTTTGTGTTTTCTAGGCATGAAGGAGGCGTTCTTCTGACCGAGATGGACACTGATGTTGGCTAATGCGGGCTTCTCCGGCTGGCTTTCTTCTGTGTTTCATACGCGTCGGTCGCGGAGATCTCTATCGCTTCAGGTCCCTGTTTTCTGTGCGTGTCGGTCATGCGGCTTGGGCTCCGTGCAAGTCTGTCTGGTTTACACGCATTCCATCGTGTTGCACGGTTCGGACATCGTGGGTACGTGTCGGTCGGGATCATTCCTGGTGTTTGTCGGTCGGTGCAAATCTCGTCCATTTTCCGGGCGAGTCACTGTTTTCACTACGGCTCGGTCGTACGGCTTGTATTCCGTACGTGTCGGTTGTGATTCACATGCGTTGCATCATACTGCACGGGTCGTACGGTGCCGGTCCGTGTCGGTCTGGATCCGTTCCGGGTCCGTGTCGGTCGGTACGTTTTGCGGCCGGAATCGGAATCGGCTCCTATGTATACATTTTTTTTAAACGTACTTGAAGTTATCTAGAGTAAAACTATTGTTATCCATAAATTAACCAAAAATACTTAGAGCCTTATTACAATGTCTTTTAGAAAGCCTCCAACTGCTGGTTGGAGGTTTTCCAACCGATATGGTAGGTTTACAATCTGACCGTCAAATCACAACGTAGGCGGTCAAGGGTAAACCGGATGGTCAATACGACTAGGTTCCAAACATAATCCCTTAACAACGGTGTTTCAGCCTGAGGGATTACGATGTTGGTTTCTGACAGCAAATCCATGTCAGCCTTCCACACATAGATTTGCTGTTGAAAAGCAACTTTGGGGTAGCCCAGCAGCGCCAACATCCACCCTGGCCCTCTGCATTTGGCCCTGAGGTGCCTGCCCCACGGTGCAGGGATGTAGTAAAACTTAAATTTTTCAATGGCAGCTTGTGCTGCGGCTGTATCCCTCCCACTGTTCAACCCCTCCTCTTGGAGGGATCCCTGAATCTTTCCAACCCCCACCTTAGGTTAAAGGCTTACCTGTGGGTGGATCCCTAGATGGGTCCTGGAACAAGATTCAGATCAGACACCACATCAACTTCAACCGCCTGGAAACTATGGACTTCGCTCTGGGCACTGAGACCGCATCAGGGAAGATACCTGCTGCTCCTGGCTTCCTCATGCTGCAAGCTTGTTGCAACGTCCAAGTCCATGCTCCGTACAGGCTCCTCACAAAGCCTGTGGACATCCAAGACACTTGAAGGAATCTGTAAAGCGGTGCTAAATATCATACATGGTGGAAGGTTGTATACAGAAAGGGACTACCTTCTAGTTGGAGTGTTGCCCTCACACACCCTTACTGGTGTCATGCTTCATCATTGGGCATTTTGCTCCTCGTAAGGGTGGCGCTGCAGTCCCCCACGGGCCCCGCAAGAGGGCTCTTTGTCAGTTATTTTTTGAGGAACGCCGCAGTGGTGAGTGTGAGTGTTTGGGGACTGTGGATTTTAAAAAAGACCATACTGGTACCTTCCAGTGTATTTATTCTTGTGTCTGTGCTGTGGCATTACAAACAGGTGAAAAAGAACACACCTCCCTATTGTTAATGAAGAGGGAGTGTGTCTTTTTATGTCTCTTGGTGAGAAAAAAGATGGTGAGTGGTGATTTTTTGGTATAGTATTTAGGTCGACATGTTTCACGCCTGAATGGTCCCTAGGGGATCATGTGGCATTTCATCAAGACCATGGGAGTTTAAAAAGGTGAAAAAAATTAAATGAAACAGGTGTTTGAGAAAGAGACACACAATACACCCTAGAGAATTACCCTGATTCAGGTATCTTGTGGTCTTGGGCGACTCTGCACCCACTTGTTACTGACCACCTTAATGAGAGGATCCAGCCTGAAAGAAGAGAAATAAAATAGGCATAATGATTATACACTCGTGAAGTCACGAGTGGTGAAATAAATGTGTTTATTCTTCATAGGTATCTCTACCCGTTAGTACATAAAATACGTACTTGTGGTAGACTCTGTTTCAGTAAGTAAAGTTCAAAGTGCACTTATCGGTAAGTAGATGTGACACGTAAACGGGCCCTTTGGAGTTTGGGGGTCAGTGGGCTTCAACAGAAAACACACTTAGAAATATCGCAGTTTAAAAGTAAATAGTAGACACAGTAAAACCCTACACCAGTCAATACTCAGGGCGGTCTCCTCGGTGGTGAGAGGCGGCTCAAGAAGTTACCTACATTGGAGTTTTTGGTCACAGAGGCACAAGTTACTTACCTTCGGTACCGATATATCTGTAAGAAACATTAGTTAGTTAGATTCCTTACCTTAGAATATCCCCAGGCGTCAGGCTGGATCCGGAAAGATTTTTCGTCAGCAGTACCCCTGCGCGTCGGTAGGCGTCGTCTGCGGCTCCGTGTCCGTCATCGGCAGCGTGATCGTCGGGATGACGTTGTCAGAGTACTTAGACGCCGCCCGCGCACGCTGACATCAGTTCTGTACATAGCTTTCCGCGCCAGGAACGCAGAGCCATTCAAGAAACCGACACTTGTGCCATGAAACTAGGGCCCTGAAAGGGATGAAGTTAACCCTAGATATCAGTTCACAGAACAGGGAGGATGGGTGGGGCGGTAAGGAATCTAACTAACTAATGTTTCTTACAGATATATCGTTACCGAAGGTAAGTAACTTGTGCATCTGAAAGAAACACGTTAGTTAGATTCTTTACCTTAAAATAGATACCCCAGCAATACCAACTCCAGTGGTGGGTCTGCGAACCAAGATCACACCAGGAAGTCCTGGAGAACAGAACGGCCAAAGAAGCCGTCTCTCCGGACTTGGCTGTCCATGCAGGAATGCTTGGCAAACGTGTGCAGCGAGGCCCGCGTAGCTGCCTGACAAATGTCCTGCAGAGGGACTCCCCGTCCCAAAGCAGTAGTAGCCGCTGTGGCCCAAATGGAATGGGCCCTCAGCCCCACAGGAGGATCCCTCTTAGCCAAGGAATAACAGACCTTAATGCACAAAACGACCCACCGAAAGATGGTTCGCTTGTGCACTGCCCGCCCCTTGTTAGCGCACACGTAGCCAAAGAAGAGTTGGTCGTCCACCCGGAACTGTTTTGTGCGATCCAGATAAAAGGAGAGCGCACGTTTTGGGTCCAGACGGTGGAGACTCTCTTCCTCTTTCGAGGGATCCGGAGGCGGAAAGAAGGTGGGTAAGGTAATGGACTGCCCGATGTGAAAGGCAGTAACCACCTTAGGAAGAAAAGAAGGGCGAGTCCTCAGAACAACCTTGTCCTGATGGACAGAGAGGAAAAGAGGTTTAGAAGAAAGAGCCTGGAGCTCACTTACTCTTCTGGCAGAGGTGATGGCAACCAGGAAAGCAGTCTTGAGAGTCAGAAGACGAAGAGGACAGTTATGAAGTGGCTCAAAGGGAGCGCACATCAGATAAGTTAACACCAGATTCAAGCCCCACTGAGGCATTACAAGGGGAACAGGAGGAAACGTGTGAGTAATGCCTTTCAAGAATCTATTGACAACAGGGGACTTGAAAAGAGAAGGCTTATCAGGAAGCCTCAAGAAGGCTGAAACAGCTGAAAGATATCCCCTGATGGTGCCAAGAGCAGAGCCCTGCTGGGCCAGGGAAAGAAGAAAGAGGAGAACCTCAGAAAGATGGCCGGAAAGGGGATCCACAGCCTTTGCTGTGCACCATGCCACAAATTTGTTCCACCTGCAGGCGTATACCGTTTTAGTGGAGGGACGCCTGGCTGCCAGAATGACATCACAGACTTCAGGAGGCAAGTCAAATGGCATCAACGGCCACCGCTCAATCTCCACGCATGGAGGTGGAGGCTGGACAGGTTCGGGTGGAGGACCGTCCCCTGCTGCTGCGACAGAAGGGGTCCTCCTGAAGAGGCAGTCGAATCGGGGGATCAATTGACAGACTGAGTTGCTCGGGATACCAGTATCTTTGTGCCCAATCCGGAGCCACAAGGATGACTTGGGCCCGGTCACGCCTGATCTTCTTCAGCACTCCGGGCAGAAGTGGTGTAGGCGGAAAGGCGTATAACAGACCGCAACTCCACTCGCGTCGAAAAGCGTCTCCGAGCGAGTGCCGCCTTGGAAATTCCAATGCGCAGAACTGATGACAGTGCGCTTTTTCTTCGGTGGCGAATAGAGCTAACCAAGGCTCTCCCCACTGCCGAAAGAGACCTTGTGCCACGTCCGAGTTCAGACGCCTCTCGTTATCCATCATGCACCGACGGCTGAGTTCTTCCACCCTGGCGTTCAGAGAGCCCGCCATGTGTTGAACCACCAGGGTGATGCCCTGATGTTCCAGCCATGTCCAGAGGCGCAGAGCCTCCTGACAAAGGGTCCACGACCCCACCCCGCTCTGTTTGTTGCAATATCACATGGCGGTGGTGTTGTCCGTGAGCACCTGCTCTACACTTCCCCGGGCAGAGGGAAGGAATGTCTTCAGTGCAAGCCGGATCACCCGTAGCTCCAATAGGTTGATATGGAACCGGGACTTCGACGGAGACCAGAGGCCTCTGATCTCCGCCTCTCCCCTTTGGCCCCCCCATCCCAGTAGGGACACATCCGTCACCACCACGTGCTCCGGTTGGGGTAGGGAGAGGGATCTGCCACTGACCCAATCGCGGTCCGTGAGCCACCACTGCAACTGTCTTGCAGTACCCTGTCCCTGATGTTGAGCCCACTGGAACTTCAGGTCCCACTGCAGAGCCCGCATCCGCCACCTGATGTGATGTACCAGAAGGATGCAGGAGGCCATCAGACCCAGCAGCTGTAGGGACATCCTGACCGAAACTCGGGATAAAGGCTGAAAGATCGGAATCAGAGCCTGAATATCCCGAAACCGCTGTTCGGGAGGATAGACCTGAAACTGCGCCGAGTCCAAAACCGCTCCGATGAAGAGGAGCTTCTGGGAGGGACTCAGATGTGACTTTGGCACGTTGATGGAGAAACCCAGCAAATGCAGGAGGTCGGCCGTAGTCTGGAGGTGGGAGACGACTGTTCGGGGCGAGCCCGTCTTCAACAACCAGTCGTCGAGATAGGGGAAGACTGGAACCCCTAATCTGCGCAGATGAGCTGCGACCACCGCCATCACTTTCGTGAACACCCGAGGGGCACTGGTGAGGCCGAAGGGAGCACGGTAAACTGAAAGTGTTCGTGGCCTACCATGAACCGCAGGTAACGCCGGTGGGCCGGCAGGACGGGGATGTGGAAATAAGCGTCCTGCAAGTCCAACGCTACCATCCAGTCTCCAGGGTCTAGGGCAGCCAGAACCTGAGCTAATGTCAGCATCCTCAACTTCTCCTTCCGGAGGAAGGCGTTGACGCTCCTGAGGTCCAAGATAGGGCGTAGGCCACCTTTGCCCTTCTTGGGAACCAGAAAGTAGTGGGAGTAACAACCCAGTCCTACTTATGGGCCAGAAACGCGCTCGATGGCCCCCTTGGCCAAGAGGACCGTAATTTACGCCTGCAGAAGTTGCAAGTGATACCCCCGACATGCGGTGGTACTGCGGTGGGATGGCTGGAGGGTCACCTCGAAGGGGAGGGAGTAGCCGCTTCGGACGATTTGCAGCGCCCACCTGTCCGAAGTGATGGTACGCCAGTGGAGCAGGTGATGGCGAACTCTGCCTCCCACTGGCGTGGAATGGGCCTGAAAGCTCGGACTAGGAAGGCTTTGAGGCAGATGCTGCGGGAGCGGATGTGGACTGACCGGCTCTCTGTCTCCGTCCTCCGCCATGGCGGAATCCAAATCCGCAATCGCTTTGAGGCTGGTTCTGCGGCCTCTGGCTGGACGACCATGCGGGGGCGCCCCTTCCATGGCCACGAAAGGGGCGAAAAGCAGAAGTTTGCTGGCGCTGGGCCGACAGACCCAAGGACTTGGCTGTAGCCCTGGAGTCCTTAAAGCACTCCAGCGCGCTATCTGCTTTGTCGCCAAAAAGGCGATGGCCATCAAAGGGCATGACCATGAGAGTGCTTTGGACATCCCCTGAAAAGTTTGTGGACCTCAGCCAGGCGTGACAACGAATCGCCACCGTTGTTGCAATCGCTCTGTCCAGCGAGTCCGTGGTGTCAAGTCCACATCTAATGGAACACCGTGCTGCATCACGCCCCTCAGCAAGAGCCTGGGCGAGCCATGTCCTGGCCTCCTTTGGACACTGGGGCAGCACGTCCGCCACCATATCCCACAGAGAGTGGGTGTAACGGTCCAAAAGGCATGTGGTATTAATGGACCGCAACCCAAGACTGAGTGAGGAAAACAGTTTCTTGCCAAACTGTTCCATCCTTTTGGATTCTCGGACCAGAGGTGCGGACGGGAAGGCGGTTTGGGACGTGGAGGCCTGGATAACTAGACTCAGGGGTAGGGTGTACGGACAGAAAGCAGGGGTCGCCCGGAGCTGGGCGATGGCACCGGGCCACGTTCCGATCCACAGGAGAGACTGTGGAGGGCTTGGACCAAGTGCCCATCAGAACGTCGGTGAGGGCCTCATTAAACTGCAGCAGAGGCTCCGAAGAGCTTACTGGCGGTTGAAGCACCTCAGTGAGGAGGTTAGTCCTCACGGCCACTGGAGGGAGCTCCAGGCGTAAGGCCTTGGCCGCCTTGCACAGCACCACAGCATAAGTAGCACCCTCCTCCGTAGCCACGGAAGGAGGAGAGATGAAACCAGTGTCAGGCGAAGTGTCTAGACCACTGGCCTCCCCCAGCTCATCTGCCCAGTCCTGACTTAACTGGCACTGCTGTGCCAGAGGGTCCTCAGATCCCTCCCAGTCCTCCCCTTCATTCGTGTCCTGGTAATCAGGGAGAAATGAGGGAACCGGATCATAGGCGAAAGGCTCACCCATCGACACCGGAGAGGGCGTCGAGCAGCACAGCTCCGACGCCGGACCCGGACTGGGGCTGAAACCAGGGATGGTGTCGTCCGAGGACGGCGCCGGGAACGACACCATGGGGGTCAGCGCCAGCGGAGGAGTCGTGAGGTCAACTGGCGTCGACCGGGTTCCAGGCCTGGATCCCACGAGAGCCTGTGGTGTCGGGACCCAAGTCGACGACGGCGCTGGGGCCGAAGCCGCTGGCTCTCTAGGACCCCCGGTCAGACCTGCAGGGTCCGGAGGCGTGCCGGCAGGCCTCGACGGCGGGAAGAGAGTCCTCATGGCCATGAGGAAGTCTCAAATCTCGCCCGGAGTTGCATGAAGCCCAGGGACCGAAGGGTGTGGGGCCGGATGCGACTCCTGCAGCTCCGGCAGAGACGCGCGGCTGGTGCCACCCGAACCCTCGGCCGAGTCGCGCGACTGGCGGGGGGAGTCAGAAGAGCGATGACGTTTCTTCGACTTCTTTTTGTCATGCCTCGACTTACCTGAGTACGAGGACTTGGATCCCGATGAGTGGTGAGGACGGTGGCTCCGCGACCGGCCCCTCGACTTCCTCCTCGACCGGCATTGAGCCGTCTGCCGAATCTTGAGGAGCTTGCGGGACCGCTCCCGTCTAGCTTTCGACGTCAAGACCCGGCAGTCGGGGCACGACTTGTCATCGTGGTCAGCCCCAAGACAGTAGAGACACCGATAGTGGGGGTCGGTAACCGACGTCAGTCGGTGACAGACGTCACACGGCTTGAACCCAGGCATCCCTTCCGGCACCAGGAGTCGAAGTCGACTCGAAAAAGATAAACACAACGTCCAAAAAGTTAGTCAAAAAATGACTAAGGGTACGCTCTTCCCGGATCTGCACTTGCTGACGCGCGGAAAAAAGAAGAACTGATGTCAATGCGCGAGGGCGGCGTCTAAGTACTCCGACGACGTCATCCCGACGATCACGACGCCGACGACTGATGCGGAGCCGCAGCCGATGCCTACCGACACGCAGGGGTACTGCTGATGAAAAATCTTTCCGGGTCCAGCCTGACGCCAGGGGATATTCTAAGGTAAGGAATCTAACTAACGTGTTTCTTTCAGATTCAAGCGTTAAGGGGTCGCTGATTGAGCTCCTCTGTACGGAGCTTCACTATGCCAGGCGATTATCAGGGTGGACGGTGGTTTGGGGTGGGGGGGAGGGGCGGGTCACGGGTTTTGTTACAATGATCTCCTGGTGTGCAGTCCTGGTATCTGCCCGCTGCCGCCTCTTTGCCGGTGGTTAAGCAGTAGTCAGGTACCGGTATTTTTTTTTTTTTTAAATTTTATATTTGGAACTTTAGAGCAAAACATACAGCTGTATTCCAAAGCGCGACAATGAGTACACAAGTCATCATAGGTGATACATAGAAAGCATGGAGGAGAAACAGGCAAAACATTTCGGGCAGTGGTGGTGCGGTCAGCATTATAAAACCAGTGCAAAACAACACCCAGGTAAATACCCACAGAAGACACCGTAATGCGTACACATCCCGAGGGGCACTTCATTCAACACACCACACAATAAAATCACACCAAGCCCATCGGAGTGGAGACCCACAGCTTCAGTGCCCACCGTACTACACCACCATGGCAACAGCTCCGGGCAGCCACCCCCCCGAGCACCTGAGGTCAACAGCCAGAGATCACCCAGCTGACATTACGTCGTCCGCGGCAGTCTCCCCAGCCAGGAGATAGCATCGCAGCGGAGCCCAAATGTCCGTGGGCCTTGACGTTGGTGGCATAAGCTCAGAATACGTACAGATCTGTTCTTGACAGTATGTAAGATCACGCATCCATTCCTTGAATTTCGGGGCCCTGCCTCTGCCCCAACGACACGCCACCCTTCTCTTAGCAAGCAAAAAAGCAAGCGCGATGAATTTGCGGTGCGTCGCCTGTATGGGCTCTACATAGCCCAGCAGGGCCAGGAGAGGGGAGGGCTCCAACACTGTGTTGATCATCTTTGAGAGCGCTTCAAACACCTGGCACCAATAGCGGTGCACTGCTTCACACGACCACGCCAGGTGAAGAAAGTCCGCACCAGGAGCCCGGCATCTTTTGCATCTATCATCGTCGCGGAGCTGATAGCTGTGAAGTCTGGCAGGTGTGTAGTATAGTCTGTGAATGTATTTGTAATGTATAATTCTGAGGCGGCTACTGGAGGAAACGCGGTCCGTCTGCATTAAGCAGAATTGCCACTGTTTATCCGTCAACGGGGCCTGCAACTCTCGGTCCCACTTCTCCCTAGCTGCCAACTGCGGTGCCGGTATTAAGGAATGTACCGATCGGTATATTTTGGAAATGAGCTTGGCCGGAGTTTCATCACTCAGTATGCGTTGCAGCGGAGCCATATGCGGGGGTTCCTGTGGGAAGCTGGGCGTGAGTGCCCTCAACCCCTGACAAAGGCGGAGGTATAGAAAAACATCGAGGGGAGAAGGCTGTATGCTGTCATACAAGTGTTCCATGGACCGGAACGTGCCATTGTGGTACAAGTCCCCCCACGTCACCACATGTATAGTGTGAAGTAATTTCCGGAAACCCGCCTCCTGCAACAGGGGCATACTTGGGTGGTAAGCAAGGGGCAAAAGCGGCGCGTACACCAGGTCAAGCCCCAGAGTGGCAGCCAACTGATTCCATGCAGTCACCGTGCTAATCAACGTCTTGGGCGTCTTGTCTCTCCCCTGCACTGGGATGTACAACGCGCCCTCTATAGGGATCGGGTGTGCCAGCCAGTGTTCGGCTGCAAGCTGCGGCATATATCTAGGCTGCCGTATCCAGAAGTAAGATTAATGCGCCTGGGCTGCCTGATAATACAGCTCAAAGTTGGGGATGCCAAATCCACCTTGATCGTAAGGCTTAAAGAGGATCTCCCACTTGAGCCGGGGCGACTTACCACCCCAAACTAGTCTGATGAGTTCCGTGCGGAGTTGCCTAAAGAAAAAGGCACCCGGATAAAAGGGAATATTCAGAAAGAGGTACAACAACTGCGGCAATATTACCATTTTAATCAATGATGACCTGCCAGCCAAGGAGAGGGGCAGAGCGATCCAACGAGTAATGCAATCCGTAATGCGGGACATCGCCGTGCCATAGTTAGCCCTCAGGAGCTCCTCCCTTTTTTTTCTATATGTATGCCCAAATATTTAAAGTCCCCCTCACACAAGGCGAGGGGGAAGTCCAGCCCAAACCGCCCAGTGGAGGCCGTTAGGGGGAACAAACAAGACTTGCTCCAATTGATCTGGACACCGGAAATCATGCCAAACCGAATAAATTCCCTGAGGATCGGGTTGAGATTATCCCTAGGGTCACGCACGTAGAGGGTGATATCATCAGCGTACATGGATATTAATATCTGCCTCTGGAAACATCTCAGCGCCTTTTCCCTATGGTGTTGCCGCAATTTGGCCGCCAGGGGCTCCAAGGCTAAAGCAAACAGCAGAGGTGATAGAGGGCACCCCTGTCTGGTGCCTCTGGTAATAGGGAACGCAGAGGAAAGCTGGCCGTTCACCAGCACTTTGGCCGTAGGAGCGGTGTATAATAACTTGATCCACGAGATAAATATGCGCGGGAATCCCATGCGCCCCAACACCTGGAACAAGTAGTCCCACTCAAGGGAGTCAAATGCCTTCGTGGCATCAAGGAAAACGGCGGCCATGGGCTGGTCATCATGCACAGAATTGAGGATCGAGAAGAACGTGCGCAGGTTATGGGACGTTGCCCTTCCGGGCACGAACCCGGCCTGATCGGGTAATATCAGGTTAGGGAGTAGCAGATTAATGCGAGTGGCTATGAGCTTGGCTAGGATTTTCACATCGCAATTAAGCAGGGAGAGAGGCCGGTAGGAGTCACAGCCATTCGCCGCCTTCCCTGGCTTAAGGAGCGACGTGATGAGGGCCATGCGCATCGAAGGGGGCAGGTGGCCCACCTCTAACGCATCTTCACACACCTCTCTCAAGACTGGTGCCATAAAGTCAATGTAGGTCTTATAGAATTCGATTGGTATCCCATCCAGTCCGGCGGCCTTGCCCGACCTCATATGCATAATAGCTTCCCGCACCTCGTCCAGTTCAAAGGGGGAACTCAGAAACTCTCTTTGCGCATCACTAAGCCACCCCAGGGACACATCCTCCAGGTAGTCGTGCAATTGTAGCTCCCCAGCCCTAGTCGACGCGTACAGCTCGCTATAGTGTGCAACAAACGCATTGAGAATTTGCGCAGTATCTCTGTACAATGTGCCGTCCGCACCTACAATCTCCATGATAGTATTAGACGGCCGCACTAGCCTCATTGTCGCTGCCAGGGCTTTCCCCGGCCTCTCGCCCTCGCCATAACTCCGGGCGACCCAATGTTTGCCTCTAAATTTTGTTTCCTTAGCGGCTTCATCAGTGTACTCTGTGATTTTGTCACGAATACCTGCTAGCGTGGCATCATCAGGATTTGCAGCCAATGATGTCTCCAGTGTCTGAAGGTCAGTTTCCAAGGCGCAAAGGCACGCCATAATACTCTTCAGTACACCCGACCCCTTGGCAATGCACAGACCACGCAAGGTCACCTTGAACGCATCCCAAATAGTCTCAACATCCTTCACAGAGTCCTTAAAGAAATCCAAGCAGTCCTCCCGCAGCTCCTCCTGGAAAGAGGCATCTAGGAGCATCATGGGTTGCAGACGCCAGGCCGTCAGTGGGGGGCCAAGGTCTGCAGCCCTCAAGGTAACGCGTATCGGCGCGTGATCCGAAAAGGTTTTTGGGAGGTGTCGCGCCCTAACCAACGCCACGTGAAATTGTGGGGCCAGGAAGACATAGTCAAGCCGTGCCCATGATCGCGCTTGCGCCGTGAAGTGAGTACCTTCACGGTCCACAGCGTGTAGGTGTCTCCATGTGTCAATTAGTCTATGCTCTTCTAAGATCTCTAAAAGCGCCCCCCCGGGAATGGGTATAATGATGTGGGGCCGGGTGGGACCTGTCCAACGGCGGATTGAGCGTGGTATTAAAATCTCCCCCCCATATGAGGTGTTGTGTTCCTACACCCACTATGACTGCACCGAGGTCCGCGAAGAAGTTTGGGTCGTCCACATTGGGACCATAGCAGCAGGCCAGGGTAAACGCCCTATGCCCTAGTCTACCCCACATCAGGCAGTACCTGCCCTGGGCATCACTTTTTGTACCTGACAGAATGAAGGGGGTCCCCTTTTTGACCAATATTGCAACACCCCGAGAGTATGAAGAGTAGGAAGAAAAGGCAGAGTATTTCGCCCACCTACCGGCAAAGGTTGGAGCGGACTGCGCCCTGAAGTGGGTCTCTTGGAGAAATGCAATGTGTATTGCATGGCGATCTAAATAAGACAGGATTTGTCTCCGTTTCCTAGGGTCCCCCAGGCCTCTGACGTTCCATGTAAGTATGTTCAGGTCAGTGTCTCCCATAGACGGGTTTATACAAAAAAGGAATATCGTGCACTGGTATAGGGCCCCCACCCACACCACCCCCACCAGTCTTGCATGCCATCTGCCTTACTCCTCCCGCGAGGAGGCAACACAGTTCCGCAACCCACACCATCAGTCAGGCCAAGACAGTACCCACCTCCAATAACTAAGTGCACTACATGCCCCACAAGGGGACCTCTTCGCAAACTCACAGCAAAAACCCCTGTCAACTCTGTGAATGGTAACGCCATAAACGTAGCTGCGACCAACAGTTGAACAACATTTATAAACACCCCTGACCCCCCACCCCTCCCCGCTGATTTCACCAACATGTACCTTGCGCCAGTTGCAATTTCAAATCTATCTGAAGACGTGTGACAACCAATCCCATAAAGTACTGAAACAAGAACTCTCACCATCACCCAAGAACTAGCACCGAAGTGCAGCCTCCCCATTCCGGTGAGCAGAGCCTGAATCCTGGGGGAAGCAGCTTGCTCAGCGCACATATTACTCAGCCCTGCACCATGTGAGGTCAATACACCACCTCCCCTACAGCCATACGCCCCTCTGCCGCGGCCGGCAGAATCGGCCATAGTAACTTGGGACCTTGCATCTAACCTTGGGGTAGCACTGCGATCCCCCTCCCGAAGGGCAACTAAACTCAATAAGACTGTCCCAAACTGCACTGTGCCCCGGGGCCTAGCAGCAAGCCGAATGGACTCCCACCATCTTTGACGTAGTCCAGCCATAAGTGTACACATCATAGTCCCCAGGAAGATCGCCGCGCTCCTTGTGAGCACTAACACATCAGCACTTGGAAGGGGAAGTGAAGATACCAGAAAGGACCCGAAACCCTCTACCCCACCCCCACCCACTGAAGCAGCCCCAACTTGCCAGAAAAAACTACCCACTCCCCACCCGTGATTGCCACCAAATAGCTCAACAGGAGCAACATAGTCAGTTTAGTCAATGGGGTACACCCTACGGGGGTCATCCAGGGGGCGCACATATCCTCCCTCTACGTCCCACTCCCTATCACAGACACAGGAAGGGGGGGAAGGGTGGTGCCTGGAATACATTACCAACCACCGACCAGCACTCGACCAGGGCAGTCTTGATCAGTCTTGACGCCGCCCTTCAAAAGGGCTCACGTGGCGGGTCTCCAGGAAAAGGCAGCAGAGCCGCCTACTAGTTCAGAGGACAAGCCCCAGAGACCCGCAGGCTAGCAATTATTGTTCATTCCCCTGAGCAGCTTCTTCCTCTTCCAGCCGCGCAGCCTTCACCCTCCGCAGGGACTTCAGGAAGTCATCCACTTGTTGCGGGTTCGTAAAGAAATGTTGCTTCGCTTGATGGGTGACTCGCAGCTTCGCCGGATAAAGCAACGCGTAATCAATTTGGAGGGCACGGAGCTTTTTCTTGACATCAACGCCGCTGTTCCTGAACGACAGGCGTGAAATCTGGGTAAACGGTGAAGCTGACACCCTCGCATGAAAGGTTTTGGTTCATACGTGCAGCCCGCAGCGCAGCATCACGATCTCGATAGTTTAAGAGCCGCGCGATGATGGGCCTAGGTGGAGCACCAGGTCGCGGTCGTGGCCCAAGTGAGCGGTGTGCTCTCTCCACGATAAACTGTTTAGAGAATGTCTCTGAGCCGATGGAGGCCAGGAGTATCTTCTCCACGTATTCTTCCATGCGCCCAGTGTTGGTGGACTCTGGCACACCGACCACGCGAATGTTATTACGCCGACTGCGGGCCTCCAACTCCTCATTCTTAGCAGCGATAACCCTCAGAACATTGTCCATTCTCGTAAGCTGCGTAGAATGGGAAGCAGTTGTGTCATCGTTATCAGAGATCCGCCTCTCAACCTCAGTTATACGTTCCTCGTGGGCATCAACTTTCTGTGCAAACGCATCCATGCGTGAAGAAAGGCGGTCCACCTTGTCAACTATGGTGGCAAAGCCCTGCCTCATCTCCCGCATCATCTGTTGAAGGTCCAACGGCGGAGAGGCCGTGTCCACGTCAGTCGCCGGAGGGCCCTGTGTGCCCCCCCCAATCTTGCGCACTCCGCAGCCCCGTCTTAGCCACTGGGGCAGCAAATGACAGTTTCGGTTGTTTATTGTCATGTTTACCCATTGTGGGCTCGACGAGGGGAGCCGCCGCTCACCCCAAGGGAGCGAAGGTCGCCCCCGCCACAGGCAGGACAGAAGCAGAGGACCCCAGGAGCAGCTCAACCACCGCCGGCGTCCGCACAGAGGAGGGCCCAGTCCAGCACCCTGATAGAAAGCCAGGAAGGGAACGCGTCGTCAACCCCCGCAGTCACCGGGGCAGCGCCAGCCAGCACACCCTATCGAACAATCGCATCCCTCTCAGTGGAAAGATATAGCCGCGTGGTAAGTCCACCCCACGCAAGGATCGACAGCCGGCCGTCCCACCGGGGTCCCTCGGGCCAGCGACCCCAACCCCCCGGCAAGAGTGGATGGATGGGGGGGGCCCGGAGTTAGCCACAGGGGCCCTCAGCAGTGGCCAGGCTTCGCCCAGGGTATCCTCCGCAGGCGCCGCAATCAGGTCTGCGTCTTCGCACCTCGACTTCGGCCTCCAGCACTCAAAGGCCAACAGCCACGAAGCAATGGCGGTGCAATTTCACCTACATTCATCTTCCGTGCACCTCCTCAGCGATCACAGCAGGTGGGCCCCCCTGCGCACGGGGCCCCAAATCAAAGGAAGCTGTAGGCTCGGACCGGCCACAGCGCGACATCAGGCATCGGCCCAGCAGGTACATGCAGCACCGTCGGGGGGGGGGGCGTCCATCCACCAGCACCCCAACCGGCATGATCCGTCCGAGGGGGAGGTGGGGGGGGGGGGCAGGCGTCTCACCCCCGTGCAACTCCGATAAACCCCTCTGGCTGCCAGCACAACCCGGCAAGGTATCGCCGATCCCCCGGCTCCGGGCCGCCTCGCTCCACAATCTATCTCAGTTTGTATGCCCACCGGGGGGCAACCCAGGCACAGGCCGTGTCTCGCGCCCCTGCGTTACCTTCTGCCTCCCGTTGGCGAGCAGACACCGCGATCCGCGCTCTAGAGGGCCCCGCTGCAGCAACGGTCCCTCTGGGGCCCACCTGCCTCGTGGTGCGCTCCGGCGTCGCGTAGCTCCAAAGCCCGGCTGCTCGCTCCACCATGCAGCAGCCCAGGGCTCGGTACGACTTGCGGCGTCTCTTACTCCGTCCCCGTCGATCGCCCAGCTCCCAAACTTCAGGCGTAGCCGCAGGGGGAGAACAGCTACATCCGCACCCGGTTTTGGTCCGAAAGGCAGTCCGATATATAGGATAAATGCAGGATTACGTGTCCAGGCTGCAGGAGCCTCACATGAGTGCGGCCATACTGCTTGTGCGCCCTCTAGCGCCCCCCCAGGTACTGGTATTTGTACATGAGGTGATTGACACATAGGGTAAAGTGGACCCGCCTGCAAGTCAATTACGTTGAGCTGCACTACGCGTCTGTCACTAGAGCAGTGGGCAGCAGAACCTAATGAGGCTGCAGGAGTTTTAGAGGTTTAACTTTGGCTGCCAGGTTAATATGTAGTGGTGCCATCAGATAGGTATGGCAATGTCGTTGTAGTCATATGCAAAGTGATTGAAAGGCCAGAACAGTAGAGAATGGCTTGTTATGCACAATCAGAGCCTTCTATTGGGGTTGTTTGGAGTCACCCCAAAGTAAATCAAAATGAAACTTAAAAAGTAAATGGATTCAGTGGTATCTTAGTTCGGTTGAGAATGATGTCATTACTATGTTGTTGCAAGTATGCGCAGTGCAATATACAGGAACTGTGGCTGAAAATTAAATTATGTTAACACAAACAGGTTGGGGAAAAGCGTAGATGCTGTTCTAATTACAATCCGGTTACTCATAGTGCTAACGTACATATGAACTGCAGAGGTGACGGGGAGCTGCTGAGGGATATACCTAGTGGTATTAACCACTTCCGTTGTGCAGATCAGAGACTATAATCACTCATCTGTCCATCTTGCAGGAGTGCTAGGATTGAGAGCTATGTTCCCAACAGATTGGTTCAGTGTGGCCAAATGTCACTATAGTAAGGGTTCCCTTACTGACCACGTGTTGTTGCTAGTGCCCTAGTTAGATCATCTGGAGCATTGATATTGAGCATTAAGGACTAGCAAGGAATCAGTTGATGAATTCAGCCCAGGGTATGGCATCATTGAATCCCTGAGCGTTGGATCATAGACGGAATACCCAGCACTGTTCTTGTGGGAAGAGAGTTCTTGTTGGCCAATAGTGGTTGGAGTCAGTGATGGTCCAACGTAAACTATCTGGTGTGTGATGGTTTTCAAGGAAATGTGTGTCCATCTTAGTGTTGGTTTTTCTACCGCGTATCGTGTTGCGGTGCTCGCTGATTCATATCTTTTGCGGGTCTTGTCATCATACCCACATAGCGTAGGTGTCAGGGGCATGCAATCAGGTAGACACAATTCCTAGTGTTACAATTAGTGTGCTGTTTTTGTTGCCAGGTCTTCTCCTGTAATTCTGCAACCGTGACTTACCCATTGACTTCAATTGAGCATGCGGTCGGGTATCTACTCTGCACCCAGCCTCGGTGGGGTTCCTGGGTTCTTCTATGTCTTCTGGGTTCAGCCTTCACTTGCTTCACGGTTCGCCCTCATTAATTGAGTATTTGTTTTGGTCTTCCCCAAGGCGACCACTGTGTATTGTGTGCTACTTACCATTTTCTATTGTAAAGTATTGTGTATATTGTGTTATATCTCCGGATAGGAGATATGGGTATGTGTTTTTGAGTGTCTTATAATAAATACATATTTTTATAAATACACTGTGGGGTTCTTTTTTGCTTAAACTATACCAATAAGATTGCGCAATGGTGAAATAAACTGCTTTGCACTCCTGGACTAAACCGGAAGGCTGCTCTCCACAGCTATCGCTTAGATAGCTTTCTAAGATTGTCTAAAACCACTGAAATCACCATGAGGGTTGTCTGGATTAGTGTATGGTGCTACACTTACACAAGTGAGCACCATATACTAAGCCATCCTCTTACAATTGTTATTTGAAAGAAAATGAAAATAAAAGGACATCATTAAACAGATTGAAAAACAACTACTTTTTTGTTTTGGTCTGTTTGTAATATTGATCAAACTATACGTACATTGGCTCTTGACAAACATAACTTGGCAAAGTACGCAACAATTATATTACGAAGACACGTTCTGGTAGGTTTTTAAGTTTTATTCTTTCATGAGGCATAGTGTAATAATGAAGCATCAATCAGGTAGCCAAGTAACGTAGAACAGGTTGTATATTTATCAAATATGATGGTAAGATCTCTAGTAAAGCCTCAGATAAGTTCATATAAGAGCCCATTAGATCTCTTGTAGAGCCCCACCAGGAGCAGCCTCCCTGCTGCTCAGCCCATCTCTTCCAACTGCCAACTCCTCCAGTCCCTCACACCCAACATTCTAAGTGACATCACACATGGCTGAGCAGCAAGGGACAGAATAGTAATAAGGAAGATGCACACAACACAACAGGTTATAACACATAGACCACCAACTCCTGCTGCCAGCCTGCTGTAACTCCAGGAGTAAACTGTCTCAACAGAATGCTGCCATGGAGCTGGAATTGCAAGCGCATGCAGCACAACTCAAAAGATCACAACACATCCCCCTTACAGAGGAAACAATAAGAAAAAGAAAGAACAAATTAACAAAAACAATAATCTAAGTAAATCTTGTACAATATCAACAACAATTTAAATTTAAATACAATTTCCTGCAAAAGAAACAAGTAAAATGGAGAAATTAGGACATTTCATAATCTTCATACCTTAACGGAAGTCGATGAGTGCTAGAAGGGTGAGATGGAGAGTCTCTATTGGAAAGTGCATCAAAAGTTGGTGAAACATCTGGGCATGATGGAAACATAGATTTATCACCATGGAACTTTGCCAACCGAGACATTCTCTACTTACCACCATTATGTACAGTGACCACATTTCTATAAACAGCAGTAATAACAAAAGGTCCCATGTAATCAGTGACCCCTCTTTTGTCCCAGCGTGGTCTCTTGACCCAAACCCATTTTACAGTTTTGGTGGATTTTTTCTCATCAAATCTTTGTTTACACGAGTCTTGATACATTTTGATTTTACCACTCACTTCTTTCTCACTTAAAATAGGACCTTCGATTGGAGGTAACCAACTTGGATTGAGTTTAGAAGAAGCAACCCTGCCACGTACTATCTGAAATGGGGACCTCTGCAAAACACAGTTAACAGCAGTGCGATGAGCCCACCATGTGTCTCTTAAAATTCCTTTCAGAGGAAGTCTTGATACCACAGTTCTTTGTACACACGCTTTGACTACCCTGTTCATGCGTTCTGCCAATCCATTGGCTTGAGGCGAATACAAAGCAGTTCTCTAATGCACTATGCCATACTCATTCAAAAATTCATGCATTTCCTGCAAAACAAACTGGAGCCCATTGTCAGTGACAATGTACTTTGGAATTCCTTCAGTAGCAAATTCATCTTTAAGAAAATCAATCACAGTTCTCGTACTTACTGAACTGACACACCTAGTAGAGACCCATTTAGATGAATAATCCACTAAAAGAATCACAAACCTATCTCCAGGGCTTAATAGATCAAAAGGACCCATCAGATCTAAACCCAGTTTCACCCATGGTTCCTTGGGAACATCAACAGGAGAAAGTGGAGTATTCTTGACAAGCCGGGACTTATCACAAGAACTACACGCAGTGCATTCCTTAACTACTTTCTCAACTTGTCCATCCATTTTCGGCCATCAATACCTTTCACGCAAACGAGACTTCTTCCCAGGTGTCCTTCATGTGCTAAATTAATTAGCTTGGATCTAAGTCCATCAGGAGGAATTACTCTTTCACCGCGAATGAGTTGTCCCTGAGAAAGAGTGAGTTCACACCTGACAGCCCAAAAGGGAAGTAAATCAGAATCAACACTTTTGCTATTAGGCCCACCTTCCACAACAAAACGTGTTAATGTTGGAATCAAAGGATCTTCTAGTCTGGAACTCTCCCATTCACTCTCAGGAATGGTGGACTCCTTAACCCAATCAACACTGAAAGTATCATTGTCAAGGGATTTCTCAGTGGACTCAAGAGGTAATCTTGACAAACAATCTGCCACCTTATTAGCCTTGCCCGGAAGATATTCCACAGAAACGTTGTACTCTTCAAGACCTTCACTCCAACACTTTAGTCTCGGAGTGAGTCTTTCACTTTCCGTATAGGAGAATACTTGCACTAAGGGCTGATGATCAGATCTGACTACAAAGGGAATGCCCCATAAATAAAATTTAAAGTGTATGATCCCCCACACTATGGCTAAAGCTTCCCTTTCAATGCAAGAGTATTGTTGTTCCGGTTTCTTTAATGACCTGGAGGCAAACGCCACAACCCTTTCCTTACCCCACTCCACTTGTGAAAGTACAGCCCCTAGACCACTCAAACTTGCGTCAGTAGTGAGAATAGTTTTCTTCTTGGAGTCGAAATGACCCAAAGTAGGCATTTTACCAATAGCTTGTTTGACAAGACTGGAAACAGAAGCACACTCAGAGGACCAAGCAAAATGTAACTCCCTTTTTTAGTAAAACGCTGATAGGCTCCACAATGGAGGCAAAACCTTGAATGAATTTAGAATAACATTCTGCAAGTCCCAAAAAGGACCTAACTTGCTCTTTGTCAGTTGGGGCAGAAGCATCTACAATACTTTTTGCTTGGTCTAATTTTGGTTGAATGCCCTCCCTCGATATCACATGGCCCAAATATGTTACAGAAGACACGCCAATTTTACATTTCATGCGATTGACAGGTAAACCACTGTCGGCAAGCCTATGAAGAGTGCTTCTCAGAGTTGTAGCGTGTTCAAGGCCGTCTTTGCCATAAATTAAAGTGTCATCCTGAAAAAATATGACATTGGGAACTCCTTTCAAAACCAATTTCATTATTCGTTGAAAACAAGCAGCCGCAGAGGCTAATTTAAATGGCATTCTGATAAATCGGAATGCCCCGAGTGGTGTGACGAACGATGTGAGGTGTCTGGAATCCGGATGGAGGGGAACTTGATGGTACGCTTAAGATAAATCTAAAACGCTAAAAACTTTTGCACCATCAAGTATGGTAATCGATTCAGAGATATTGGGAAGTGGTTGACGATCTACCCATATCCATTTATTTAGGCTTCTCAAGTCAACACACATCCGAATACTCTTCCCTCCATCCTTAGGGGCCAAGACCACTGGGGCCAACCATTCTGAGGATTCAATTTCCTCAATAATATTGTGGGAAACTAGTCTTTTGAGTTCACGCTCAAGAGATATCAACATCATATTGGGAACCTTTCTGACTTTATGTACTACTGGTAAGGCTCTTTCCTTGAGTATAATGCGGTGCTCAAAATTTTTAAGTAGACCTAAATTATCAGAGAAAACCTGGGGAAATTCATCCAAGAACTTACTAGATGATAAATTGTTGTCCACTAACATGACTTGTTCTGAAGGACATCGAGCATTAGGGTTCAAAATTATGCCTAAGTCTCTTTGGTGCCTCCATCCTAGAAGATTGTCACCATGTTTGGCACCATACATTTTCCCAATTGTCTCTCTACCTTTAAAATGGATTTTGAAAATGACATAACCTGTTACATCTATATGTGAGCCTCCATAACTCACAGGATTTATATCAGGGGGAAACAGTTCAAGATCAGGAAACATCTTGTCCCAAATTTCATTCCCAATCATAGTAAATGGGGAACCCGAGTCAGCTAAAACAACAAACAATTTATCCCCAATCATCACGTCACATTCTGGCATGTGAATATGTTCAGCATCTACTGCACCATCGTTTCTTACAGTTAACATAGTGGTTTTGGTTGAGACATCTGAGCCAACATTCTCATGCGTGACATCGATAGTGCGTACTCTTCCTCCAGACTTACATACTCTTGCATAATGACCTTTGATTCCACATTTAAGGCAAGTAGTATTCCTAGCATAACATTGGGGATGATTGGAAGAATGATTGTTACTACCACATCTGTAACATTTCATTCTCGAAGAGTCTGAAAATGTCTTTGGTTTAGGACATCGGACAATTTTGGACACATTATCAACAAATTCATGAGGATGACTAGGAGAAAGGCAAGATTCTTTTTGGTTTACTTCGTGAATACTACTCAGTGTCGGAGTGTCATCAGGAGTAGGTTTTTGGGCTTTCATTTCTTTGACCCAACCAAACGTATTTTCCATTCTTTCGACAATGGCTACAGATTCTTTGAGTGAAGGATTTTTTGAAAGAAGTTTTTCTTGCACTCTGGAGCTGTTAGTGCATCTAACAAGTTGGTCACAAATTAGTGAATCTGTTAGATCACCAAATTCGCAAGTGCGAGCAAGGGTTTTGAGTGATACTACATAGTTGCCCACTTTTTCATTGTGTTGGACTCTCATGAAGAATTTATGTCTTTCTCAGACAACGTTAATGCGAGGTCCGAAATATTTTTCCAACATTTTCATGGACATATCAAAAACATCTGAAGCATCACCACTCCCTTCACCAATAGGAATTGCGTCAATGCTCTCGTAAATATTGGTTCCTTCAATCCCTAGGTTATGGAGAAGAATTGCTTGTTTTCTGTAAGCTGAGAATTTTTCACCGCCAATCGCAACTAGGTAAGAGTCAAATAATAACTTCCATCGCTTCCAGGGTAAAGGCGGTTCACCTTTTTCGCAGAGAAACGGAGGTGGTTGACTCATGCTAGTTGCAGACATGGTGAAGTTCAATTAGATTGTAAGGTGAAAGAAAGAAATTAATAAATAAATTCTGCAACGTCAAATAATGTGTAGTTAAAAATTGGACTACTACCAGCATAGAAAAACAGAATGCAGAATTGTCATTTTGTTAAGGGTGAAGAATGAACAGATAATAAATACTTCAAAATGTCAGTAGATGGCAGGCTTGTCAAAGAGATAATTGTGTGGTAATTCAAAAGATTCCAGAACAATAAAAGTGCTGGCAGAAAAGGTAAAAAGTTTAATGGTAGGACCTTGTGAAACGATATAAAATAGATCCAATGTTTCCAAATAGTAAGGAAGATCCAAGTGCAGGCAAAAGCAGCTTTATTGTTTAAGCGGCAGAATCATACCTGAAATTGTTCACTCCTTCAGTGTATGATCGTAAATCCAGACGCGGTTAATTCAGACTCAGTGAGGCTCCACGTGAGTTGCTAAGGTAACAGCTCAAACAAGATGGCCGCACGCACGCACATAGTTTAACGTGCGCGATGACGTGTGTGATGACGGCAGATGGTGGGGAAGTCTCGAGCTGCGTCTCGAGTTACTCAGCGTAAAACAGCAAAAACCTTGAAAAATGTCCGAAATTGGCAGAAAGCATCGGACAGAAACGGGAACCACGGGAGGAAGTTCCTTTAAAACAGCAGAACAACACTGCTTCCCGGGTTTCACAGCAACTTGCTCTGAAGAGAAGACATCCGTTCTGGTAGGTTTTTAAGTTTTATTCTGTCATGAGGCATAGACCATCAACTCCTGCTGCCAGCCTGCTGTAACTCCAGGAGTAAACAGAATGCTGCCATGGAGATGGAATAGCAAACGCATGCAGCACAACTCAAAAGATCACAACTGATTACCTATTAAAAAACACACAACAATTACACTTAGTTAATAACTAGTGCCCGATTACGACTGGTGGAGCGAGGACCACCAGACTGGAATGATCACGGCGGTGGTAGTACAGCCACCGCCACACCGGCGGGACAACTACCCCAGTCAGAGACTGCAATATGCTTGGCAGAATCGCCGCAGTACAGCAAAGCATATTACGAGTTTCCTCTCCGACGACTCAATGTCAAAATCAAGGGGTACCTACAGGGCCACTTGTGCCTCCTCTGCATGTTGATGCACACAGGGGGACCAAAACATGTACCACACTGTGTGCTTGCACAGTAGTTCTTTAATGGCATCGACTTTTCAGTCCATGCCGTGCGGGAACTTTGTGAGGCATCTCCAAACCGGTGCCTTTTTGAAAAGCACCATGACCTTTGGAAGAGGAACCACCCTGTAAATGCCATGCCGTTCGCCAAACTATATTGTGTCGCCCAAAACAAATTAATTTCACTACATAGTACTTGAAGTTATCGAGAGTAAAACTATTGTTATCCATAAGTTAACTATAAATACTTAGGGACTTATTACAATGTCGGTTAGAAAGCCTCCAACTGCTAGTTGTAGGTTTTCCAACCGACATGGTGAATTTACAATCTGACCGCCAAATCAGAATGTAGGCGGTCAAGGGTAAACCGGATGGTCAATACGACTAGGTTCCAAACATATTCCTTTAACAAAGCTGTTTCCGCCTTGGGCATTACGATGTTGGTTTCTGCCTGTAAATCCATGTCGGCCTTTCACACATAGATTTGTTGTTGAAAAGCAACTTTGGGGTAGCCCAGCAGGGCCAACATCCACCCTGGCCCTCTGCATTTGGCCCTGAGGTGCCAGCCCCGCGGTGCAGGGATGTTGTAGAACTTCAATTTTTCAATGAGAGCTTGTGCTGCGGGCCATATCCTTCCCACTGTTTAACCCCTCCTCTTGGAGGGACACCTGAATCTTTCCAACCCTCACCTTAGGTACTTAAATGCTTACCTGTGGGTGGATCCCTAGATGGGTCCTTGGACAAGATTCAGATCAGACACCACATCAACTTTGACCGCCTGGATACTCTGTACTTCGCTCTGGGCACTGAGACCGCATCAGGGAAGATCCCTGCTGCTCCTGGCATCCTCGTCCTGCAAGCTTGTTGCAACGTCCAAGTCCATGCTCCGTACAGGTTCCTCACAAAGCCTGTGGACATCCGAGACACCTGAAGGAATCTGTAAAGCGGTGCTTAATATCATACATGGTCGAAGGTTGGATACAGAAAGGGATTACCTCCTAATTGGAGTGTTGCCCTCACACACCCTTACTGGTGTCATGCTTAATCATTTGGTGTTTTGCTCCTCGTGAGGGTGGCACTGCAGTCCCCCACGGGCCTCGCAAGAGGGCTCTTTGTCAGAGTTCTTTTTTGAGGAACGCAGCAGTGGTGAATGGGGGTGTTTGGGGACTCTGGGTTTTAAAAACACCATATTGGTACCTTCCAGAGTATTTAATCTTGGGTCTGTGCTGTGGTGTTAAAAACAGGTGAAAAAGGACACACCTCCCTATTGTCAATGAAGAGGGAGTGTACCTTTTTATGTGTCTTGGTGAGAAAAAAGATGGTAAGTGGTGTTTTTTTTGGTTTCGTTTTTAGGTCGACATGTTTCACGCCTGAATGATCCCTCTTGGATCCCGTGGCGTATCATCAGGACCATGGGAGTTTAAAAAGGTGAAAAAAATTTAATGAAGCAGAGGTTTGAGAAAGAGACACACAATACACCCTGTAGAATTACCCTGATTCAGGTATCTTGTGGTCTTGGGCAACTCTGCACCCACTTGTTACTGACCACCTTAATGAGAGGATCCAGCCTGAAAGAAGAGAAATAAAATAGGCATTATGATTATACACTCGTGAAGTCACGAGTGGTGAATTAAATGTGTTTATTCTTCATAGGTATCGCTACCCGTTGGTACATAAAATACGTACTTGTGGTAGACTCTGTGTGACTAAGTAAAGTTCAAAGTGCACTTAGCGGTAAGTAGTTGTGACCGGTAAACGGGCCCTTTGGAGTTAGGGGGTCTGTGGGCGTCAGCACACTCTCAACAGAAAACACACTTTGAAATATCACAGTTTAAACGTAAAGAGTAGACACAGTAAAACCCTACCCCAGTCAATACTCAGGGCGGCCTCCTCGGCGGTGAGACGCGGCTGAAGAAGTTACCCACATTGGAGATTAAGGTAACAGAGTCAAGAGTTAAGGGGTCGTTGCGAGAGCTCCTCTGTACGGAGCTTCACTATGCCAGGCGATTATCAGGGTGGACGGGGGTTTGGGATGGGGCAAGGGGTGGGTCACGGGGTTCTGTTACTCACAATGACCTCCTGGTGTGCAGTCCTGGTATCTGCCCGCTGCCGCCTCTTTGCCAGTGGTTAAGCTGTAGTCAGGTACCAGTATTTGTACGTGAGGTGATTGACACGTAGGGTAAAGTGGACCCGTCTTTACGTCAATTACGTTGAGCTGCTCTATGCGTCAGTCATTACAGCAGTGGGCAGTGGAACCTAATGAGGCTGCAGGTGTTTTAGAGGTTCAACTTTGGCTGCCAGGTTAAGATGTAGTGGTGGCATCAGATAGGTATGGCAATGTCGTTGTAGTCATATGCAAGGTGATTGAAATGCCAGAACAGTAGAGAATGGCCTGTCATGCGCAATCAGAGCCTTCGTTTGGGGTTGTTTGGAGTCACCCCAAAGTAAATCAAAATGAAACTTAAAAAGTAAATGGGTTCAATTATATCTTAGTTCGGTTGAGAAAGATGTCATCACTATGTTGTTGCAAGTATGCGCAGTGCAATATATGGGAACTGTGGCTGAATGGTAAATTATGTTAACACAAACAGGATGGGGAAAAGAGTAGACGCTGTTCTAATTACAATCCGGTTACTCATAGTGCTAACGTACATATGAACTGCAGAGGTGACGGGGAGCTGCTGAGGGATATACCTAGTGGTATTAACCACTTCCGTTGTGTAGGTCAGAGACTATAATCACTTGTCTGTCCATCTTGCAGGAGCGCTAGAATTTAGAGCTATGTTCCCAACAGATTGGTTCAGCGTGGCCACATGTCACTATAGTAAGGGTTCCCTTACTGATCACGTGTAGTTGCTAGTGCCCTAGTTAGATCATCTGGAGCATTGATATTGAGCATTAAGGACTAGCGAGGAATCAGTTGATGAATTCAGCCCAGGGTATGTCATCATTGAGTCCTTGAGTGTTGGATCATCGGCGGAATACCCAGCACTGTTCTTGTGGGAAGAGAGTTCTTGTTGGCCAAAAGGGGTTGGAGTCAGTGATGGTCCAACGTAAACTATCTAGTGTGTGATGGTTTTCAAGGAAATGTGTGTACATCTTATTGGTGGTTTTTCTACACTGTATCGTGCTGCGGTGTTCACTGATTCGTATCTTGTGCGGGTCTTGTCGTCATCCCCACATAGCGTAGGTGTTAGGGGCATGTAATCAGGTAGACACAATTCCTAGTGTTACAATTAGTGTGCAGTTTTTGTTGCCAGGTCTTTTCCTTCTGTAAATCTGCAACCACGCCTTACCCATTGACTTCAATTGAGCATGCGGTCGGGTATATTCTCTGCACCCAGCATCGGTGGGTTTCCTGGGCCCTTCTATCTTTTCTGGGTGCAGCCTTCACTTGAGCCACGGTTCGCATCCCATTAATTGAGTATTTGGTTTGGTCTCCCCCAAGGCGACCACTGTGTATTTTGTGCTACTTACCATTTTCTATTGCAAAGTATTGTGTATATTGTGTTATATCGCCGGGTAGGAGATATGGGTATGTGTTTTTGAGTGTCTTATAATAAATACATATTTTTATAAATACACTGTCGGGTTATTTTTCGCTTAAACTATACCAATAAGATTGCGTACTGGTAAATTAAGCTGCTTTACACTCCTGGACTAAGCCTGAAGGCTGCTCTCCACAGCTACCACTTAGATACATTTCTAAGGTTGTCTAAAATAACTGAAATCACCATGAGGGTTGTTTGGATTAGTGGAAGGTGCTACACTTACACAAGTGAGCACCATATACTAAGCCAACCTCTTACAATTGTTATTTGAAAGAAAATGAAATAAGAAAAGAACATCATTTTTGATTCAAAAACCATTTTTGATTGCATGTAATACACTATTTTTTCTATTTTTAAAATGGCAAACTACTAAGATATATAATGACAAACGTAGAGATAGTAAAACCAAGCTGCTTGTGAGAACACCCTTACATCATGTGTGTCAATATTTGTTAAACAATTTCAAAACAGAAATTTGCAAATTAATAAAATAAGTAGCAACCTTACCCCCCATCAGCACTAGGGCTGGGCGGACTTTGCGTAGCAGAATTTTAAAAAAATTTGTGGAAAACGAGAGCACATCCTGAGTAGGGCTGGGCGGACTTTGCCTAGCGCAACTACGCACTATTCTGAAGAAAATTGTGGAAAACGAGCGCACAACCTCATGGACTGTGTGCCCGGGACGGGTCCCTCGTGCTTGGGCAGGCTCCCCGACCTCCCCAGCCTGGCTGTGTTGAGAAGCAGGGACCGGCCCCGGGCCTCCTGATTTTTGGTCAGGGCCTGGGATCCCACGTCCTGCGGCCTGCCAAGTGTCCATCTGCCCGGGACAAGGGACCCTGGTGCAGAGCCCCGGAGCCCTGCAAGGGCAGTCGGGAGCCCTACCGCTATGGCTCGGTGTGGGCAGCTGGGAGTCCTTCCGGTCCCGGCCATCTGGTCGCACCTTTCCCTCGGCCATCTGGTCGCGCGCAATGCTTTCCAATGGGGCGACCAGATGGCCGGGCCGGCCTGGAAGTCCCGATGAGGGTCCATTCGCCTCGCGGATCCCAGCCAGGGCTCCAGGAGGCCGGGCGCGTCCGCGCCTAGGGTCCCCTCCGTCACTCGGAGCGCGAGGGTTACAAGAAAGGTGGGTAGCCTTCCTCCAGATTAGTAGGGGCAGGGTATGCCGGGACACCCCTCCTGGGGATTGCGGTTCTCAGGCGGGGACCAGATGGGCCAAGCCCGGACGACACTTCCCCGGGGCGTCGGGTGCTTCCTCCTCCAGCCCGCGGCGAGGCAAAGTGCCCAGGACGGGCTCCATGGGTCTCCCGGGCGTCCCCCGAGGCCTGCAGCCCCAAAGCCCTGCAGACCCTGGAGCCCTTCAGCACGGAGCCCTGGAGCCCTGCAGGCCCGGAACCCTAGCAGGCCCAAGGCCCTGCAGCCCCGGAGCCCTGCAGGCCCGGAGCCCTGCAGCCCCGGAGCCCTGCAGGCCCAGAGCCCTGCAGCCCCGGAGCCCTGCAGCCCCGGAGCCCTGCAGCCCCGGAGCCCTGCAGCCCCAGAGCCCTGCAGCCCCGGAGCCCTGCAGCCCCGGAGCCCTGCAGGCCCAGAGCCCTGCAGGCCCAGAGCCCTGCAGCCCCGGAGCCCTGCAGCCCCGGAGCCCTGCAGGCCCAGAGCCCTGCAGCCACGGAGCCCTGCGTGGGCAGGCGGGAACCCTACCGCTATGGCTCGGGCAGACGGGAGCCCTTTCAGTTGCCGGCCACCTGGTCGCGCCTTTCCCCTCGGCCATCTGGTCGCGCGCAATGCTTTCCAATGGGGCGACCAGATGGCCGGGCCGGCCTGGAAGTCCCGATGAGGGTCCATTCGCCTCCCGGATCCCAGCCAGGGCTCCGGGAGGCCGGGCGCGTCCGCGCCTAGGGTCCCCTCCGTCACTTGCAGCGCGCGGGTTACAAGAAAGGGGGGTATCCTTCCTCCGGATTATTAGGGGCAGGGTATGCCGGAACACCCATGCTGGGGCTGTGCGGTTCATTGCCAGGGACCAGATGGGCTACGCCCGGGCAACATCCTCCAAGGCCTCCGGGGCTTCCCTCCTCCGGGCCGCGGCATGGCAAAGTGCCCAGGGACGGGCTCCACGGGTCCCGGGCAGTCCTCCCCCGGGCGCCCAGGCCCCGAGAGCTCCGGTGGACCTCCCCGTGCCCGAGGCCAACCCGGGAAGCAGAGTCCCCCCCCCGAGCCCTTGGTGTGAGGGTGGGCAGGCGGGAGCCCTACCGCTATGGCTCGGGCAGACGGGAGCCCTTTCAGTTGCCGGCCATCCGGTCGCTCCTTTCCCCTCGGCCATCTGGTCGCGCGCAATGCTTTCCAATGGGGCGACCAGATGGCCGGGCCGGCCTGGAAGTCCCGATGAGGGTCCATTCGCCTCCCGGATCCCAGCCAGGGCTCCGGGAGGCCGGGCGCGTCCGCGCCTAGGGTCCCCTCCGTCACTTGCAGCGCGCGGGTTACAAGAAAGGGGGGTATCCTTCCTCCGGATTATTAGGGGCAGGGTATGCCGGAACACCCATGCTGGGGCTGTGCGGTTCATTGCCGGGGACCAGATGGGCTACGCCCGGGCAACATCCTCCAAGGCCTCCGGGGCTTCCCTCCTCCGGGCCGCGGCATGGCAAAGTGCCCAGGGACGGGCTCCACGGGTCCCGGGCAGTCCTCCCCCGGGCGCCCAGGCCCCGAGAGCTCCGGTGGACCTCCCCGTGCCCGAGGCCAACCCGGGAAGCAGAGTCCCCCCCCGAGCCCTTGGTGTGAGGGTGGGCAGGCGGGAGCCCTACCGCTATGGCTCGGGCAGACGGGAGCCCTTTCAGTTGCCGGCCATCCGGTCGCTCCTTTCCCCTCGGCCATCTGGTCGCGCGCAATGCTTTCCAATGGGGCGACCAGATGGCCGGGCCGGCCTGGAAGTCCCGATGAGGGTCCATTCGCCTCCCGGATCCCAGCCAGGGCTCCAGGAGGCCGGGCGCGTCCGCGCCTAGGGTCCCCTCCGTCACTCGCAGCGCGCGGGTTACAAGAAAGGAGGGTATCCTTCCTCCGGATTAGTAGGGGCAGGGTATGCCGAAACACCCATGCTGGGGTTGTGCGGTTCATTGCCGGGGACCAGATGGGCTACGCCCGGGCAACATCCTCCCAGGTCCCCGGGGCTTCCCTCCTCCGGGCCGCGGCATGGCAAAGTGCCCAGGGACGGGCTCCACGGGTCCCGGGCAGTCCTCCCCCGGGTACGCCCAGGCCCCGAGAGCTCCGGTGGTCCTCCCCGTGCCTGAGGCCCAGCCGGGAAGCAGAGTCCCCACCCCGAGCCCCTGGTGGGTGGGCAGGCGGGAGTCCTTTCAGTTGCCGGCCACCTGGTGGCTCCTTTCCCCTCGGCCATCTGGTCGCGCGCAATGCTTTCCAATGGGGCGACCAGATGGCAGGGCCAGGCCTGGAAGTCCCGATGAGGGTCCATTTGCCTCTCGGATCCCAGCCGGGGCTCCAGGAGGCCGGGTGCGTTCGCCCCTAGGGTCCCCTCCGTCACTCGGAGCGT
>NC_140589.1:1813916642-1813919142 GCF_964204655.1 Triturus cristatus
TGGTCAGGGCCTGGGATCCCACGTCCTGCGGCCTGCCAAGTGTCCATCTGCCCGGGACAAGGGACCCTGGTGCAGAGCCCCGGAGCCCTGCAAGGGCAGTCGGGAGCCCTACCGCTATGGCTCGGTGTGGGCAGCTGGGAGTCCTTCCGGTCCCGGCCATCTGGTCGCACCTTTCCCTCGGCCATCTGGTCGCGCGCAATGCTTTCCAATGGGGCGACCAGATGGCCGGGCCGGCCTGGAAGTCCCGATGAGGGTCCATTCGCCTCGCGGATCCCAGCCAGGGCTCCAGGAGGCCGGGCGCGTCCGCGCCTAGGGTCCCCTCCGTCACTCGGAGCGCGAGGGTTACAAGAAAGGTGGGTAGCCTTCCTCCGGATTAGTAGGGGCAGGGTATGCCGGGACACCCCTCCTGGGGATTGCGGTTCTCAGGCGGGGACCAGATGGGCCAAGCCCGGACGACACTTCCCCGGGGCGTCGGGTGCTTCCTCCTCCAGCCCGCGGCGAGGCAAAGTGCCCAGGACGGGCTCCATGGGTCTCCCGGGCGTCCCCCGAGGCCTGCAGCCCCAAAGCCCTGCAGACCCTGGAGCCCTTCAGCACGGAGCCCTGGAGCCCTGCAGGCCCGGAACCCTAGCAGGCCCAAGGCCCTGCAGCCCCGGAGCCCTGCAGGCCCGGAGCCCTGCAGCCCCGGAGCCCTGCAGGCCCAGAGCCCTGCAGCCCCGGAGCCCTGCAGCCCCGGAGCCCTGCAGCCCCGGAGCCCTGCAGCCCCAGAGCCCTGCAGCCCCGGAGCCCTGCAGCCCCGGAGCCCTGCAGGCCCAGAGCCCTGCAGGCCCAGAGCCCTGCAGCCCCGGAGCCCTGCAGCCCCGGAGCCCTGCAGGCCCAGAGCCCTGCAGCCACGGAGCCCTGCGTGGGCAGGCGGGAACCCTACCGCTATGGCTCGGGCAGACGGGAGCCCTTTCAGTTGCCGGCCACCTGGTCGCGCCTTTCCCCTCGGCCATCTGGTCGCGCGCAATGCTTTCCAATGGGGCGACCAGATGGCCGGGCCGGCCTGGAAGTCCCGATGAGGGTCCATTCGCCTCCCGGATCCCAGCCAGGGCTCCGGGAGGCCGGGCGCGTCCGCGCCTAGGGTCCCCTCCGTCACTTGCAGCGCGCGGGTTACAAGAAAGGGGGGTATCCTTCCTCCGGATTATTAGGGGCAGGGTATGCCGGAACACCCATGCTGGGGCTGTGCGGTTCATTGCCGGGGACCAGATGGGCTACGCCCGGGCAACATCCTCCAAGGCCTCCGGGGCTTCCCTCCTCCGGGCCGCGGCATGGCAAAGTGCCCAGGGACGGGCTCCACGGGTCCCGGGCAGTCCTCCCCCGGGCGCCCAGGCCCCGAGAGCTCCGGTGGACCTCCCCGTGCCCGAGGCCAACCCGGGAAGCAGAGTCCCCCCCCCGAGCCCTTGGTGTGAGGGTGGGCAGGCGGGAGCCCTACCGCTATGGCTCGGGCAGACGGGAGCCCTTTCAGTTGCCGGCCATCCGGTCGCTCCTTTCCCCTCGGCCATCTGGTCGCGCGCAATGCTTTCCAATGGGGCGACCAGATGGCCGGGCCGGCCTGGAAGTCCCGATGAGGGTCCATTCGCCTCCCGGATCCCAGCCAGGGCTCCGGGAGGCCGGGCGCGTCCGCGCCTAGGGTCCCCTCCGTCACTTGCAGCGCGCGGGTTACAAGAAAGGGGGGTATCCTTCCTCCGGATTATTAGGGGCAGGGTATGCCGGAACACCCATGCTGGGGCTGTGCGGTTCATTGCCGGGGACCAGATGGGCTACGCCCGGGCAACATCCTCCAAGGCCTCCGGGGCTTCCCTCCTCCGGGCCGCGGCATGGCAAAGTGCCCAGGGACGGGCTCCACGGGTCCCGGGCAGTCCTCCCCCGGGCGCCCAGGCCCCGAGAGCTCCGGTGGACCTCCCCGTGCCCGAGGCCAACCCGGGAAGCAGAGTCCCCCCCCGAGCCCTTGGTGTGAGGGTGGGCAGGCGGGAGCCCTACCGCTATGGCTCGGGCAGACGGGAGCCCTTTCAGTTGCCGGCCATCCGGTCGCTCCTTTCCCCTCGGCCATCTGGTCGCGCGCAATGCTTTCCAATGGGGCGACCAGATGGCCGGGCCGGCCTGGAAGTCCCGATGAGGGTCCATTCGCCTCCCGGATCCCAGCCAGGGCTCCAGGAGGCCGGGCGCGTCCGCGCCTAGGGTCCCCTCCGTCACTCGCAGCGCGCGGGTTACAAGAAAGGAGGGTATCCTTCCTCCGGATTAGTAGGGGCAGGGTATGCCGAAACACCCATGCTGGGGTTGTGCGGTTCATTGCCGGGGACCAGATGGGCTACGCCCGGGCAACATCCTCCCAGGTCCCCGGGGCTTCCCTCCTCCGGGCCGCGGCATGGCAAAGTGCCCAGGGACGGGCTCCACGGGTCCCGGGCAGTCCTCCCCCGGGTACGCCCAGGCCCCGAGAGCTCCGGTGGTCCTCCCCGTGCCT
>NC_140589.1:1813931642-1813936642 GCF_964204655.1 Triturus cristatus
TTAGGGCTGGGCGGACTTTGCGTAGCAGAATTTTAAAAAAATTTGTGGAAAACGAGAGCACATCCTGAGTAGGGCTGGGCGGACTTTGCCTAGCGCAACTACGCACTATTCTGAAGAAAATTGTGGAAAACGAGCGCACAACCTCATGGACTGTGTGCCCGGGACGGGTCCCTCGTGCTTGGGCAGGCTCCCCGACCTCCCCAGCCTGGCTGTGTTGAGAAGCAGGGACCGGCCCCGGGCCTCCTGATTTTTGGTCAGGGCCTGGGATCCCACGTCCTGCGGCCTGCCAAGTGTCCATCTGCCCGGGACAAGGGACCCTGGTGCAGAGCCCCGGAGCCCTGCAAGGGCAGTCGGGAGCCCTACCGCTATGGCTCGGTGTGGGCAGCTGGGAGTCCTTCCGGTCCCGGCCATCTGGTCGCACCTTTCCCTCGGCCATCTGGTCGCGCGCAATGCTTTCCAATGGGGCGACCAGATGGCCGGGCCGGCCTGGAAGTCCCGATGAGGGTCCATTCGCCTCGCGGATCCCAGCCAGGGCTACAGGAGGCCGGGCGCGTCCGCGCCTAGGGTCCCCTCCGTCACTCGGAGCGCGAGGGTTACAAGAAAGGTGGGTAGCCTTCCTCCGGATTAGTAGGGGCAGGGTATGCCGGGACACCCCTCCTGGGGATTGCGGTTCTCAGGCGGGGACCAGATGGGCCAAGCCCGGACGACACTTCCCCGGGGCGTCGGGTGCTTCCTCCTCCAGCCCGCGGCGAGGCAAAGTGCCCAGGACGGGCTCCATGGGTCTCCCGGGCGTCCCCCGAGGCCTGCAGCCCCAAAGCCCTGCAGACCCTGGAGCCCTTCAGCACGGAGCCCTGGAGCCCTGCAGGCCCGGAACCCTAGCAGGCCCAAGGCCCTGCAGCCCCGGAGCCCTGCAGGCCCGGAGCCCTGCAGCCCCGGAGCCCTGCAGGCCCAGAGCCCTGCAGCCCCGGAGCCCTGCAGCCCCGGAGCCCTGCAGCCCCGGAGCCCTGCAGCCCCAGAGCCCTGCAGCCCCGGAGCCCTGCAGCCCCGGAGCCCTGCAGGCCCAGAGCCCTGCAGGCCCAGAGCCCTGCAGCCCCGGAGCCCTGCAGCCCCGGAGCCCTGCAGGCCCAGAGCCCTGCAGCCACGGAGCCCTGCGTGGGCAGGCGGGAACCCTACCGCTATGGCTCGGGCAGACGGGAGCCCTTTCAGTTGCCGGCCACCTGGTCGCGCCTTTCCCCTCGGCCATCTGGTCGCGCGCAATGCTTTCCAATGGGGCGACCAGATGGCCGGGCCGGCCTGGAAGTCCCGATGAGGGTCCATTCGCCTCCCGGATCCCAGCCAGGGCTCCGGGAGGCCGGGCGCGTCCGCGCCTAGGGTCCCCTCCGTCACTTGCAGCGCGCGGGTTACAAGAAAGGGGGGTATCCTTCCTCCGGATTATTAGGGGCAGGGTATGCCGGAACACCCATGCTGGGGCTGTGCGGTTCATTGCCGGGGACCAGATGGGCTACGCCCGGGCAACATCCTCCAAGGCCTCCGGGGCTTCCCTCCTCCGGGCCGCGGCATGGCAAAGTGCCCAGGGACGGGCTCCACGGGTCCCGGGCAGTCCTCCCCCGGGCGCCCAGGCCCCGAGAGCTCCGGTGGACCTCCCCGTGCCCGAGGCCAACCCGGGAAGCAGAGTCCCCCCCCCGAGACCTTGGTGTGAGGGTGGGCAGGCGGGAGCCCTACCGCTATGGCTCGGGCAGACGGGAGCCCTTTCAGTTGCCGGCCATCCGGTCGCTCCTTTCCCCTCGGCCATCTGGTCGCGCGCAATGCTTTCCAATGGGGCGACCAGATGGCCGGGCCGGCCTGGAAGTCCCGATGAGGGTCCATTCGCCTCCCGGATCCCAGCCAGGGCTCCGGGAGGCCGGGCGCGTCCGCGCCTAGGGTCCCCTCCGTCACTTGCAGCGCGCGGGTTACAAGAAAGGGGGGTATCCTTCCTCCGGATTATTAGGGGCAGGGTATGCCGGAACACCCATGCTGGGGCTGTGCGGTTCATTGCCGGGGACCAGATGGGCTACGCCCGGGCAACATCCTCCAAGGCCTCCGGGGCTTCCCTCCTCCGGGCCGCGGCATGGCAAAGTGCCCAGGGACGGGCTCCACGGGTCCCGGGCAGTCCTCCCCCGGGCGCCCAGGCCCCGAGAGCTCCGGTGGACCTCCCCGTGCCCGAGGCCAACCCGGGAAGCAGAGTCCCCCCCCGAGCCCTTGGTGTGAGGGTGGGCAGGCGGGAGCCCTACCGCTATGGCTCGGGCAGACGGGAGCCCTTTCAGTTGCCGGCCATCCGGTCGCTCCTTTCCCCTCGGCCATCTGGTCGCGCGCAATGCTTTCCAATGGGGCGACCAGATGGCCGGGCCGGCCTGGAAGTCCCGATGAGGGTCCATTCGCCTCCCGGATCCCAGCCAGGGCTCCAGGAGGCCGGGCGCGTCCGCGCCTAGGGTCCCCTCCGTCACTCGCAGCGCGCGGGTTACAAGAAAGGAGGGTATCCTTCCTCCGGATTAGTAGGGGCAGGGTATGCCGAAACACCCATGCTGGGGTTGTGCGGTTCATTGCCGGGGACCAGATGGGCTACGCCCGGGCAACATCCTCCCAGGTCCCCGGGGCTTCCCTCCTCCGGGCCGCGGCATGGCAAAGTGCCCAGGGACGGGCTCCACGGGTCCCGGGCAGTCCTCCCCCGGGTACGCCCAGGCCCCGAGAGCTCCGGTGGTCCTCCCCGTGCCTGAGGCCCAGCCGGGAAGCAGAGTCCCCACCCCGAGCCCCTGGTGGGTGGGCAGGCGGGAGTCCTTTCAGTTGCCGGCCACCTGGTGGCTCCTTTCCCCTCGGCCATCTGGTCGCGCGCAATGCTTTCCAATGGGGCGACCAGATGGCAGGGCCAGGCCTGGAAGTCCCGATGAGGGTCCATTTGCCTCTCGGATCCCAGCCGGGGCTCCAGGAGGCCGGGTGCGTTCGCCCCTAGGGTCCCCTCCGTCACTCGGAGCGTGCGGGTTTCAAGAACGGGGGGTAGCCTTCCTCCGGATTACTAGGGACAGGGTACTCTGGGACCCCTCTCGGTCCTCAGCCGGCAACTGGGTCCTGCCGCGTGGCAGGGTGGCCGGAGGGCCTTCCCCTGCGCCTGTGGGCCCGGGAGCCCCGGATGGGTCCAGGGGCCCGGCCGGGCCCCGGGTCGGGGTCTCCGGCCCCGGGTGCCGTCCCCCGGCCTGCGGCACCGCCAAAGGCCCGGGACGGGGTTCCGTTGTGGCCGGGGTGCCTCCCGTGGCTGGATTGGGTTCAGGAGCTCCGGCCGGGCCCCGGGGAGGGCGGCCTCCCCGCCCCGGTCTCCGTCCCGGGTCCTGCCGCGTGGCAGGGTGCCCGGGGAGGGGTCCGGAGGGCCCGGGGAGGCTTCCCCTGCACCTGCGGTCCTCGGAGCCCCGGCTGGGTCCAGGGGCCCGGCCGGGCCCCGGGTCGGGGTCTCCGGCCCCGGGCGCCGTCCCCCGGCCTGCGGCACTGCCAAAGGCCCGGGACGGGGTTCCGTTGCGGCCGGGGTGCCTCCCGTGGCTGCATTGGGTTCAGGAGCTCCGGCCGGGCCCCTGGGGGCCCCGGGGGGGGCAGGCTCCCCACCCCGGTCTCCGTCCCGGGTCCTGCCGCGTGGCAGGGTGCCCGGGGAGGGGTCCGGAGGGCCCCGGGAGGCTTCCCCTGCGCCTGCGGTCCCCGGAGCCCCGGCTGGTTCCAGGGGCCCGGCCGGGCCCCGGGTTGAGGCCTTTGGCCCCGGGCCCAGTCCCCCGGCCTGCGGCACTGCCAAAGGCCCGGGACGGGGTTCCGTTGGGGCCGGGGAGCCTCCCCTCGCTCGTCTGGGTCCCGGAGCTCCGGCCGGGCCCCTGGGGGCCCCGGGGAGGGCGGCCTCCCCACCCCGGGCTCCGTCCCGGGTCCTGCCGCGTGGCAGGGTGCCCGGGGAGGGGTCCAGAGGGCCCGGGGAGGCTTCCCCTGCGCCTGCGGTCCCCGGAGCCCCGGCTGGGTCCAGGGGCCCGGCCGGGCCCCGGGTCGGGGTCTCCGGCCCCGGGCCCCGTCCCCCAGCCTGCGGCACTGCCAAAGGCCCGGGACGGGGTTCCGTTGTGGCCGGGGAGCCTCCCCTCGCTCGTCTGGGTTCCGGAGCCCCGGCCGGGCCCCTGGGGGCCCCGGGGAGGGCGGCCTCCCCGCCCCGGGCTCCGTCCCGGGTCCTGCCGCGCGGCAGGGTACCCGGGGCGGGGTCCGGAGGGCCCGGGGAGGCTTCCCCTTCCCTTTTGCCTTTCCCCTCGGCCATCTGGTCGCGCCTGTCCCCTCGGCCATCTGGTCGCGCACGTCCCTTCGGCCATCTGGTCGCGCAGGCCCCTTCGGCCATCTGGTCGCGCCCAATGCTTTCCTATGGGGCGACCAGATGGCCGAGCTTGCCTGG
This sequence comes from Triturus cristatus, assembly GCF_964204655.1. Taxonomy (NCBI): domain Eukaryota; kingdom Metazoa; phylum Chordata; class Amphibia; order Caudata; family Salamandridae; genus Triturus; species Triturus cristatus. The sequence goes on from NC_140589.1 coordinate 1,813,936,081, forward strand.
AAGTCTCGATGAGGGTCCATTTGCCTCCCGGATCCCAGCGAGGGCTCCAGGAGGTCGGGTACATTCGCGCCGAGGGTCCCCTCTGTCACCTCGTGCGCACGGATTACAAGAAAGGGGGGTAATTTTCCTCCGGATTACTAGGGAGAGGGTCAGTCAGACCAAAGTGATGTTTGGCGATACTGAATCAGGGGAAGGCAGACCCGGGGCCCGCCCGCCGGGGCCCCCAGGGGCCCGGGTACGCTCCTGCCTCTCAGCCCCTTCCCGATGGTCCTTTCTCTCCGAGTTTTCTGGGTCAGAGCCCCGTGAGGTCCGTGGATCCCGAGACGGGGGAAGGCAGCCCCTGGGCCCGCCCGAAGCGGGGCCCCCAGGGGCCCGGGTGCGCACACCTGCCTCCCAGCCCCCTTCCCGATGGGTCTTTTTCTCCGAGTTTGCTGGGTCAGGGCTCTGTGAGGTCCGGCGATCCCGAGAGGGGGGAAGGCAGAGCCGGGGCCCACCCGCCGGGGCCCCCAGGGGCCTGGGTACGCTCCTGCCTCTCAGCCCCTTCCCGATGGTCCTTTTTCCG
>NC_140589.1:1813941642-1813946642 GCF_964204655.1 Triturus cristatus
GTTGTCTGACCTGGAGGGTGGGACCACTGTAATCAGTGTCCTGACCCATGTTGCTTCTAGGGGTACCACGCCAGTTGGGAGTGGGCAGTACTCTGGAAGGGGGTGCAGAGGGAGGGAGTCCTCGCCTCTGACCCCGGCTCAACTGAAGGGTTTAGACCCTAGGTTGAAGGGCCAGGTTCAGGGTGTCCCCCCTGACCTGGGCACCCAGTTGCAGGATAGAACCCCTGAACTGGTGGGCGAATTGCGCAGGACACCTGCCACAGGTGCCGTGGCAATTCTGGAAGGGGGTGCCACTCCAGGTGGGAGGGTACAGAGCCCCAAGGAGGAGGACCGGGAGTGGGAGAGCCCACCCCAGTCTTTGGTCCAGCCGCTGGGTACAGTCCCGGGGCTGGTGGGTCAGTGCCAGGATGTCATACCTGACCTGACAAGGGGGAGAATGGACAAAGGGTGCCAAGCACCTGGGGCTACTGCCCCCCGCTCCCTGGCGCCACAGAGGATTGAGAGCCCTGAGAGGCATACGGCCTGGGTCTCATCCCTGACTACTGTCAGTGGCCACTGTAGCATTTTGCTGTCTCTCTGGTGGGACACACCTGTGGGCCAGTTAAGGTTAGGTGCTGCACAGGTGGTGTCCACAGGTGAGGAGAAGGGTTCCCCATGGATTGGCTTGGTGGGCCCTGAGAGTATGGACAGAGGGAGTCCAATAGGTTCAGATTGGCGTAGAACTGGAGTCTGCCCCTGCAGTTGCGGGCCAGGTCCTTGTTCTATCGCCCCAAGCAGGGAAGACCATCACGGTGGTGATTGGTCTACCCTGCGTTTTGGCTGGAAGGGGGTTGTGTTGGACCTGGCCCTTTTTGAAGGGTCATCCCTAAACTTTTTGCCTTCCTCCTGTATTTTTTCTGACCTGGTGTTGGCTGATTTATGACTCTGGGCACCTTACCACTGCTGACCAGTGCTAAGGTGCATATGCTCTCCCTATGGTAAAATGTATACATTGATTGGTGTCCATGATTGGTTCATTTGGTTTACTGTCAGCCCCTAGTAAAGTGCACCAGGAGTGCCAGGGCTTGTAAATACAAATACCGCTGGTGGGCCTGCAGCACTGGTTGTGCCACCCACAGAAGCGGCCTAGTAAAATATGTCTAGGGTCTGCCACTGCAGAACCTGCGCGCCGTCTGGTACTGTCGCGCTGACTGCGCAAGTGCCCCCACTTGCCAGTCCCTAAACCTTCCCTTAACTACATATTAGTCACCCCTCTGGTAGGCCCAAGGGCAGGGTGCATTGTAGGCATAAGGTAGGACATGCCCTGATGTGTGTGGCATGTCTTAATAGTGAATTACAGCCATTTTCGTTTTTCACTATTGAAGGCTACCTGCTCTCCATAGGCCAGAATGGGCTGCTGGAGTCACTACACGCTGTGACCCCAGTGGACTCATAGAGCATGGTAGAAAGTCATGTTTAGTATGCCTGGACTCAGAATAATAAAATACTTCTTTTAGTAAAGTTTATTTTAATATCCTGTGTTTGTAAATACTACTTTTAGAAAGTTAGTATTTACTGATCTGGCCATTCAGTCCGCCTCTGCGCTGTGTGTGTGTGTGTTCTGCCTAGCAACAGTAAGGAGCAGGGCTGGGGAATTCCAGGAGACAGGCTGGCTGCCAGGTGGTGGGTAGGGAGATTACACCAGGATGGGTGGGAGGAGTACACCTTGACTCTTGAATAGACCTGTGCTCTGCCAACACAAAGCCGGCGCCGCCCCCTGTGGAGCGGCTGATGTCTCTGCCCTGCTGCTGAAAGGAAAGTGCAGAGTCACCATAACAAAGTGCTCCAGAACTGGACTGAGCCAGGCCCAGGCCCCCTGGCGCTAAAGAACAAAAGAATTGTGCTATAAAAGTAGGAGGCTGGCTCCTAAGAAATTAGATCCTGTTTGCGCCAAGAAGAAACTCTGCCTGAAGGAGAAGGACCTGGAGAAGCTGAAGGAGGAATACTGTCTCTCTGCCTGAGAGACTGGCCTGCAGTGGGTGCCTGTCTGCTGGAAGGAGAGGGAAAGCCTGAAGAAAAGGACTTTGATTCAACTTGTGCCTTTAAAACAATCTCCAAGGGCTTGCGTGTGAACTTGCCCCCTGACCTGCGCCCCAGGAACAGTGGGCGCTACCATCCTGAAAGAAGAGGAGAAGTGCCTTGAAGTGATTCAGCAAGCTGACCCCGGAGAACCTGTGCATCCCCTGATCTCGCTGAGCAACGCGACTTCTGCTGCTGGCGTGGCTGCAAACAACGTAAAGGCCTGACAGCCCGAGCACCGTGAACAGTTGCCCCCTCGAGCCGTAGCTCGCAAAGTAAGGTGGAGATCTCCGCGCCTGAGCGCCGAGTCCCTGTGACCCCTGCCGGGTTGTAGAGGCTTCTGCAAAGGACTAAAGTGCCCTGGTTCGCGTCTCCGGCCGAAGCTAACAGCGCGCGGCGCTGTGATCTCACCCCGAGGCTGCCCTCCTGCTTCTGACCCCCTTCGTGGCAACCTGCATCCTGCCCGAGCGCCCCACGAAGCTCCGCCGTCCCCTGGACACTGGGGACACCAGCGCGACGTGGGACACCCCTGGACTGGACCGCGAGGCCGCCACGAACCTTCCCCGTGAAATCTGCAAGGTATTGTGCCAGCGCGTGAAAAGTACGGCCCGTACTTGCCTTTGTACGAACCGTACCTGCCCTGTAACTACGGGTGCCTGGTTCGCACCGTACTGCCTGTGAAGTGCCTTGGTTCGTACCCGCCTTGTAAATACTTGTGCCTGGTTCGCACCGTACTGCCTGTGAAGTGCCTTGGTTCGTACCCGCCTTGTAAATACTTGTGCCTGGTTCGCACCGTACTGCCAGCTGAAATAATGGCGCTTTGAAAAGTGCTCCTTTTGGCTGAGTTCGAGCCGTAACAGCCTTGGTTCGACCCGTACTTACCCTGGGAACAGCAAGGTTCGAACCGTACCTACGTTTTAACCGTACTGCATTGAAAAGCATTACCGGTGCTCACTCGAGAAGAGTGAGACTCGGCAAGCGTACTCCGGCTCACGCGAGAAGCGTGGGAAACGGCAAGGCACTGTAAAAACCTTGCCAAAGGCACCCCAAAGGCGCTACGAAGTGCCCAGAAGACCTAAGAAACCTATTTTAAAGAGAACTGTGCCATTTTTACAACTGTGGACTGCCCGTAAAGCATTTTGAGAGTAACTGGATTATTTTACCAAGAGAACTGTATTTATGCAACCTGCCTGAAAGAAAACCTTTTATATAAAGAATTATATTTTGGACATAAATACAGCCTTGTGTCTTTGTGTGGTGGGGTGGTGATTATTGTGTGGGACAACTTGAACGCTTAACCTATATGCCCTCTGGAAATTTAGCCTGACTGCTCGCGCCACGTTACCTAGAGGGTGAGCAGGGGTTATTTTTAAAGAGGTGATCCTTTGCCCTGACTTAGATGAAAAGGGTCCCTGCTTGTCGCAAGTGCATACCTGCGCCAACCAGAGACCCCGGATTCTAACAACGAACGAGACTCCTCCATGCTAACTAGTTACGCGACCCCCAGCGGTCGGCGTCCAACTTCTTAGAGGGACAAGTGGCGTTCAGCCACACGAGATCGAGCAATAACAGGTCTGTGATGCCCTTAGATGTCCGGGGCTGCACGCGCGCTACACTGAACGGATCAGCGTGTGTCTACCCTTCGCCGACAGGTGCGGGTAACCCGCTGAACCCCGTTCGTGATAGGGATTGGGGATTGCAATTATTTCCCATGAACGAGGAATTCCCAGTAAGTGCGGGTCATAAGCTCGCGTTGATTAAGTCCCTGCCCTTTGTACACACCGCCCGTCGCTACTACCGATTGGATGGTTTAGTGAGGTCCTCGGATCGGCCCCGCCGGGGTCGGCAACGGCCCTGGCGGAGCGCCGAGAAGACGATCAAACTTGACTATCTAGAGGAAGTAAAAGTCGTAACAAGGTTTCCGTAGGTGAACCTGCGGAAGAATCATTAACGGCGGAGCGGCCCGAGCGACCGACGGCGCCAGCCCGAAGCCCTCGGCCCGCCTCCTGCGAGCACGCACCGTAGGCACAGGGCCCGGCCCTGCCCTGGCGCGCCCCGGCCGGCGGAGCGGTCCGCGGCCTGCACGGGGCGCTGGGGTTAAGGACCGGGACACTTCGGCGGGCCCCTTCCCCCCGGGGAAGGCCCCGACCGACGAGCGAGCGAGGGGCCGGGGACGGGGGGCGGCCCCCATCCCCTGTCCCTCCCCGAGACGGAACCCAAAGCTCACCCGGCACGGAACCGAATGGCAGTGCAGCATCCCGTGGCTGGCACCACCCCTCCCTCGGAAAAAGGCCCTGGCGCCGGCTGGGCCCTCCGGGGCGTCCCGAGACCCGGCCCGATCTGACCGAGGTCCCGGGCGTCCGAGGAGCGGCCCTTCTCGCGCGGCAGGGCGGCCTGGAAGAGAAGGGGCCGAGGGCCTGCGAGGGGACCCCGGCTCCTCTCGGTGGGAGGCGTGCGGGACGGGGAGCCGCCTTGCTCTTCCCTTCCGGCGCCTCCGACCCAGGCGAGGGTGGCGGTGGTGGGTCCGGCCTCTGCTGGCACGGCTCGGGGCCGATCCGGCGACGGACGGCCGATGTGCAGGTGGAGCGACCCTCCCTCGTTGCCAGGTACCCGGTCCGACCCGGTCCCGTGCGGCCGGGCCTGAGGGGTTTGAAGACTCGCGCGGTCCCTCCGGGGTTAACCCCGGGAGGGACCGGCGGCTGCGGGGCTGCCTGCTCCCGTCGCTTCGGGAGCCCCCTCCCTCGCCCCCGGGTGGGTGGGGCGGGCTCCCGGGCCGAGCGCCTGGCAATGGATTTTCCCCACCACGACGGTGCTGTCTGACTCCCAGAGGGGAAGCCTTGAACGGGGCGCCCGTGCCGTCTCGCCGCGCGGGCGACGGACGGACGGCGTCGCCTTCCTCCCGCCTCTCCTGCGCCCGCAGGTGGGCGAACGTTTTGGAAAAG
>NC_140589.1:1813954142-1813956642 GCF_964204655.1 Triturus cristatus
ACGGAGCCCTGGAGCCCTGCAGGCCCGGAACCCTAGCAGGCCCAAGGCCCTGCAGCCCCGGAGCCCTGCAGGCCCGGAGCCCTGCAGCCCCGGAGCCCTGCAGGCCCAGAGCCCTGCAGCCCCGGAGCCCTGCAGCCCCGGAGCCCTGCAGCCCCGGAGCCCTGCAGCCCCAGAGCCCTGCAGCCCCGGAGCCCTGCAGCCCCGGAGCCCTGCAGGCCCAGAGCCCTGCAGGCCCAGAGCCCTGCAGCCCCGGAGCCCTGCAGCCCCGGAGCCCTGCAGCCCCGGAGCCCTGCAGGCCCAGAGCCCTGCAGCCACGGAGCCCTGCGTGGGCAGGCGGGAACCCTACCGCTATGGCTCGGGCAGACGGGAGCCCTTTCAGTTGCCGGCCACCTGGTCGCGCCTTTCCCCTCGGCCATCTGGTCGCGCGCAATGCTTTCCAATGGGGCGACCAGATGGCCGGGCCGGCCTGGAAGTCCCGATGAGGGTCCATTCGCCTCCCGGATCCCAGCCAGGGCTCCGGGAGGCCGGGCGCGTCCGCGCCTAGGGTCCCCTCCGTCACTTGCAGCGCGCGGGTTACAAGAAAGGGGGGTATCCTTCCTCCGGATTATTAGGGGCAGGGTATGCCGGAACACCCATGCTGGGGCTGTGCGGTTCATTGCCGGGGACCAGATGGGCTACGCCCGGGCAACATCCTCCAAGGCCTCCGGGGCTTCCCTCCTCCGGGCCGCGGCATGGCAAAGTGCCCAGGGACGGGCTCCACGGGTCCCGGGCAGTCCTCCCCCGGGCGCCCAGGCCCCGAGAGCTCCGGTGGACCTCCCCGTGCCCGAGGCCAACCCGGGAAGCAGAGTCCCCCCCCCGAGCCCTTGGTGTGAGGGTGGGCAGGCGGGAGCCCTACCGCTATGGCTCGGGCAGACGGGAGCCCTTTCAGTTGCCGGCCATCCGGTCGCTCCTTTCCCCTCGGCCATCTGGTCGCGCGCAATGCTTTCCAATGGGGCGACCAGATGGCCGGGCCGGCCTGGAAGTCCCGATGAGGGTCCATTCGCCTCCCGGATCCCAGCCAGGGCTCCGGGAGGCCGGGCGCGTCCGCGCCTAGGGTCCCCTCCGTCACTTGCAGCGCGCGGGTTACAAGAAAGGGGGGTATCCTTCCTCCGGATTATTAGGGGCAGGGTATGCCGGAACACCCATGCTGGGGCTGTGCGGTTCATTGCCGGGGACCAGATGGGCTACGCCCGGGCAACATCCTCCAAGGCCTCCGGGGCTTCCCTCCTCCGGGCCGCGGCATGGCAAAGTGCCCAGGGACGGGCTCCACGGGTCCCGGGCAGTCCTCCCCCGGGCGCCCAGGCCCCGAGAGCTCCGGTGGACCTCCCCGTGCCCGAGGCCAACCCGGGAAGCAGAGTCCCCCCCCGAGCCCTTGGTGTGAGGGTGGGCAGGCGGGAGCCCTACCGCTATGGCTCGGGCAGACGGGAGCCCTTTCAGTTGCCGGCCATCCGGTCGCTCCTTTCCCCTCGGCCATCTGGTCGCGCGCAATGCTTTCCAATGGGGCGACCAGATGGCCGGGCCGGCCTGGAAGTCCCGATGAGGGTCCATTCGCCTCCCGGATCCCAGCCAGGGCTCCAGGAGGCCGGGCGCGTCCGCGCCTAGGGTCCCCTCCGTCACTCGCAGCGCGCGGGTTACAAGAAAGGAGGGTATCCTTCCTCCGGATTAGTAGGGGCAGGGTATGCCGAAACACCCATGCTGGGGTTGTGCGGTTCATTGCCGGGGACCAGATGGGCTACGCCCGGGCAACATCCTCCCAGGTCCCCGGGGCTTCCCTCCTCCGGGCCGCGGCATGGCAAAGTGCCCAGGGACGGGCTCCACGGGTCCCGGGCAGTCCTCCCCCGGGTACGCCCAGGCCCCGAGAGCTCCGGTGGTCCTCCCCGTGCCTGAGGCCCAGCCGGGAAGCAGAGTCCCCACCCCGAGCCCCTGGTGGGTGGGCAGGCGGGAGTCCTTTCAGTTGCCGGCCACCTGGTGGCTCCTTTCCCCTCGGCCATCTGGTCGCGCGCAATGCTTTCCAATGGGGCGACCAGATGGCAGGGCCAGGCCTGGAAGTCCCGATGAGGGTCCATTTGCCTCTCGGATCCCAGCCGGGGCTCCAGGAGGCCGGGTGCGTTCGCCCCTAGGGTCCCCTCCGTCACTCGGAGCGTGCGGGTTTCAAGAACGGGGGGTAGCCTTCCTCCGGATTACTAGGGACAGGGTACTCTGGGACCCCTCTCGGTCCTCAGCCGGCAACTGGGTCCTGCCGCGTGGCAGGGTGGCCGGAGGGCCTTCCCCTGCGCCTGTGGGCCCGGGAGCCCCGGATGGGTCCAGGGGCCCGGCCGGGCCCCGGGTCGGGGTCTCCGGCCCCGGGTGCCGTCCCCCGGCCTGCGGCACCGCCAAAGGCCCGGGACGGGGTTCCGTTGTGGCCGGGGTGCCTCCCGTGGCTGGATTGGGTTCAGGAGCTCCGGCCGGGCCCCGGGGAGGG